>NW_026602245.1:0-21847 GCF_029448725.1 Salvelinus fontinalis | reverse complement strand
GACAGGAGAGAGCAGACTGTAGTGTTGTTGACAGGAGAGAGCAGACTGTAGTGTTGACGGGAGAGAGCAGACTGTAGTGTTGACGGGAGAGAGCAGACTGTAGTGTTGTTGACGGGAGAGAGCAGACTGTAGTGTTGTTGACGGGAGAGAGCAGACTGTAGTGTTGTTGACGGGAGAGAGCAGACTGTAGTGTTGACGGGAGAGAGCAGACTGTAGTGTTGACGGGAGAGAGCAGACTGTAGTGTTGACGGGAGAGAGCAGACTGTAGTGTTGACGGGAAAGAGCAGACTGTAGTGTTGTTGACGGGAGAGAGCAGACTGTAGTGTTGACAGGAGAGAGCAGACTGTAGTGTTGTTGACGGGAGAGAGCAGACTGTAGTGTTGACGGGAGAGAGCAGACTGTAGTGTTGACAGGAGAGAGCAGACTGTAGTGTTGTTGACGGGAGAGAGCAGACTGTAGTGTTGTTGACGGGAGAGAGCAGACTGTAGTGTTGTTGACGGGAGAGAGCAGACTGTAGTGTTGACGGGAGAGAGCAGACTGTAGTGTTGTTGACGGGAGAGAGCAGACTGTAGTGTTGACGGGAGAGAGCAGACTGTAGTGTTGTTGACGGGAGAGAGCAGACTGTAGTGTTGTTGACGGGAGAGAGCAGACTGTAGTGTTGTTGACGGGAGAGAGCAGACTGTAGTGTTGTTGACAGGAGAGAGCAGACTGTAGTGTTGACGGGAGAGAGCAGACTGTAGTGTTGACGGGAGAGAGCAGACTGTAGTGTTGTTGACGGGAGAGAGCAGACTGTAGTGTTGACGGGAGAGAGCAGACTGTAGTGTTGACGGGAGAGAGCAGACTGTAGTGTTGACGGGAGAGAGCAGACTGTAGTGTTGACAGGAGAGAGCAGACTGTAGTGTTGACGGGAGAGAGCAGACTGTAGTGTTGACAGGAGAGAGTAGACTGTAGTGTTGTTGACGGGAGACAGCAGACTGTAGTGTTGACAGGAGAGAGCAGACTGTAGTGTTGATGACGGGAGAGAGCAGACTGTAGTGTTGACGGGAGAGAGCAGACTGTAGTGTTGACAGGAGAGAGCAGACTGTAGTGTTGACAGGAGAGAGCAGACTGTAGTGTTGTTGACGGGAGAGAGCAGACTGTAGTGTTGTTGACGGGAGAGAGCAGACTGTAGTGTTGTTGACGGGAGAGAGCAGACTGTAGTGTTGACGGGAGAGAGCAGACTGTAGTGTTGTTGACAGGAGAGAGCAGACTGTAGTGTTGACAGGAGAGAGCAGACTGTAGTGTTGTTGACAGGAGAGAGCAGACTGTAGTGTTGACGGGAGAGAGCAGACTGTAGTGTTGACGGGAGAGAGCAGACTGTAGTGTTGACGGGAGAGAGCAGACTGTAGTGTTGTTGACGGGAGAGAGCAGACTGTAGTGTTGTTGACGGGAGAGAGCAGACTGTAGTGTTGACAGGAGAGAGCAGACTGTAGTGTTGACAGGAGAGAGCAGACTGTAGTGTTGTTGACAGGAGAGAGCAGACTGTAGTGTCCTTATACCAAGGTAGCTTAGCAGTTCAGACGTATTTTTCCGTGTTGTCGTGTCGTGTCCTGTATATATATATATTTACACCTTTTCTTCACATATCTTTTATTTATTTTATTATCCAAGAACTCAACTACAAAAGCTTTCCTGCAAAAGCTTTCCTGCAACCCGCTTCACCAATTACAATAAGTACTATTCACCTCAATCTGAAAATCCATCGTGGAAGATAGCCAGGGGCTAATTCAGAAGCTAGCCTGAAAGCTAATCCAGAAGCTACTCCGATAGCTAGCCAGAAGCTAATCTGTAGCTGCCCCGAAATTAGCCGGTTTGCTGGCTAGCGTTGGTGTTTCAGCTGCCCACGTTTTTGCGGTCATCAGCTATTCCTCTAGCTCGATAATCTACCGGCACTTTAGTGCAACGCGACTCGGACCGGAGCATTCCGGGACTCTTTTTCTCTCAGTTTCCCCGGATTCCAACCGCAGCCTCAGCCTCTATTTTGCACCTTGATTTCGCAGCTAGCTAGCTGCATACCGTGTGACTATTGGCTTACGTCGACCCCGGAGCTAACTCAAATCATGCTGGAGCTAGCCAGCTGAGGAGTTCCATCACCATCCGGACCCGCTTCTTTGTTGCTGCTGCAGATACGGAACCCCACCGGGCCTTCACGACTGACTGCCGACGTTATCTGCCCGAGGGATTTATCCAACCGGCACCTCCGTCCCGGCGTTACCTGAACGCTCATCTGAGGCCCGCTAATCGTTAGCAGTCTTATCGGCTGCTATCTGAACAAAACCCCACTACACGGAACCTACCGACGGAAACGCACGAGGTATCTACAAACAGACCTCCATCCTATGCTGCTACCGATAGCCATATACCCGGCCAGCTGTCTGGATCGCCACGACCCCAACCAACCTCTACTCACTGGACCCTTATTTATCACTCGATTAAGCATGCCTCTCCTTAATGTAAATATGCCTTGTCCATTGCTGTTCTGGTTAGTGTTTATTGGCTTATTTCACTGTAGAGATTCTAGCCCTGCTCTCTATACCATATCCAACCCTGCAGTTCCACCACCCACATATGCGATGACATCACCTGGTTTCAATGATGTTTCTAGAGACAAGATCTCTCTCATCATCACTCAATACCTAGGTTTACCTCCACTGTATTCACATCCTACCATACCTTTGTCTGTACATTATTCCTTTAAACTATTTTATCGCCCCCAGAAACTTCCTTTTACTCTCTGCTCTGGTAGCTCTAGGCGACCAATTCTCATAGCTTTTAGCCGTACTATTATCCTACTTCTCCTCTGTTCCTCTGGTGATGTAGAGGTGAATCCAGGCCCTGCAGTACCTGGCTCCACTCCTATTCCCCAGGCGCTCTCTTTTGATGACTTCTGTAACCGTAATAGCCTTGGCTTCATGCATGTTAACATTAGGAGCCTCCTCCCTAAGTTTGTTTTGTTCACTGCTTTAGCACACTCTACCAACCCGGATGTATTAGCCGTGTCTGAATCCTGGCTTAGAAAGACCACCAAAAATTCAGACATTTTTATCCCCAATTACAATATTTTCAGACAAGATAGAACGGCCAAAGGGGGCGGTGTTGCAATCTACTGCAAAGACTGCCTGCAGAGTTCTGTTATACTATCCAGGTCTGTTCCCAAACAATTTGAACTTCTACTTTTAAAAATCCACCTCTCTAAAAACAAGTCTCTCACCGTTGCCGCCTGCTATAGACCACCCTCTGCCCCCAGCTGTGCTCTGGACACTATATGTGAACTGATTGCCCCCCATCTATCTTCAGAGCTCGTGCTGCTAGGCGACCTAAATTTGAACATGCTCAACACCCCAGCCACCCTACAATCTAAGCTTGATGCCCTCAATCTCACACAAATTATTAATGAACCTACCAGGTACCACCCCAATTCCGTAAACACGGGTACCCTCATAGATATCATCCTAACAAACTTGCCCTCCAAATACACCTCTGCTGTTTTTAACCAAGATCTCAGCGATCACTGCCTCATTGCCTGCATCCGTAATGGGTCAGCGGTCAAACGACCTCCACTCATCACTGTCAAACGCTCCCTGAAACACTTCAGCGAGCAGGCCTTCCTAATTGACCTGGCCGGGGTATCCTGGAAGGATATTGATCTCATCCCGTCAGTAGAGGATGCCTGGTCATTTTTTAAAAATGCCTTCCTCACCATCTTGAATAAGCATGCCCCATTCAAGAAATTTAGAACCAGGAACAGATATAGCCCTTGGTTCTCTCCTGACCTGACTGCCCTTAACCAACAGAAAAACATCCTATGGCGTTCTGCATTAGCATCGAACAGCCCCCGTGATATGCAACTTTTCAGGGAAGCCAGAAACCAATATACACAGGCAGTTAGAACAGCCAAGGCTAGCTTTTTCAAGCAGAAATTTGCTTCCTGCAACACAAATTCAAAAAAGTTCTGGGACACCGTAAAGTCCATGGAGAATAAGAACACCTCCTCCCAGCTTCCAACCGCCCTGAAGATAGGAAACACTGTCACCACCGACAAATCCACTATAATTGAGAATTTCAATAAGCATTTTTCTACGGCTGGCCATGCTTTCCACCTGGCTACCCCTACCCGGGATAACAGCACTGCCCTCCCCTCTGCTACTCGCCCAAGCCTTCCCCATTTCTCTTTCTCCCAAATACAGTCAGCTGATGTTCTTAATGAGCTGCAAAATCTGGACCCTTACAAATCAGCCGGGCTAGATAATCTGGACCCTTTCTTTCTAAAACTATCTGCTGAAATTGTTGCCACCCCTATTACTAGCCTCTTCAACCTCTCTTTCGTGTCGTCTGAGATCCCCAAAGATTGGAAAGCAGCTGCGGTTATCCCCCTCTTCAAAGGGGGGGACACCCTTGACCCTAACTGCTACAGACCTATATCTATCCTACCCTGCCTTTCTAAGGTCTTCGAAAGCCAAGTCAACAAACAGATTACCGACCATTTCGAATCACACCACACCTTCTCCGCTATGCAATCTGGTTTCAGAGCTGGTCATGGGTGCACCTCAGCCACGCTCAAGGTCATAAACGATATCGTAACCGCCATCGATAGGAAACAATACTGTGCAGCCGTATTCATTGACCTGGCCAAGGCTTTTGACTCTGTCAATCACCACATCCTCATTGGCAGACTCGACAGCCTTGGTTTCTCTAATGATTGCCTCGCCTGGTTCACCAACTACTTCTCTGATAGAGTTCAGTGTGTCAAATCGGAGGGTCTGTTGTCCGGGCCTCTGGCAGTCTCTATGGGGGTGCCACAGGGTTCAATTCTTGGACCGACTCTCTTCTCTGTTTACATCAATGATGTCGCTCTTGCTGCTGGTGATTCTCTGATCCACCTCTACGCAGACGACACTATTCTGTATACTTCTGGCCCTTCTTTTGACACTGTGTTAACAACCCTCCAGGCGAGCTTCAATGCCATACAACTCTCCTTCCGTGGCCTCCAACTGCTCTTAAATACAAGTAAAACCAAATGCATGCTCTTCAACCGATCGCTGCCTGCTCCGGCCCGCCTGTCCAACATCACTACTTTGGACGGCTCTGACTTAGAATATGTGGACAACTACAAATACCTAGGTGTCTGGTTAGACTGTAAACTCTCCTTCCAGACCCACATCAAACATCTCCAATCCAAAGTCAAATCTAGAATTGGCTTCCTATTCCGCAACAAAGCATCCTTTACTCATGCTGCCAAACATACCCTTGTAAAACTGACCATCCTACCAATCCTCGACTTCGGTGATGTCATTTACAAAATAGCCTCCAAAACCCTACTCAATAAATTGGATGCAGTCTATCACAGTGCCATCCGTTTTGTCACCAAAGCCCCATATACTACCCACCACTGCGACCTGTACACTCTCGTTGGCTGGCCCTCGCTTCATACTCGTCGCCAAACCCATTGGTTCCAGGTCATCTACAAGACCCTGCTAGGTAAAGTCCCCCCTTATCTCAGCTCGCTGGTCACCATAGCAGCACCTACCCGTAGCACGCGCTCCAGCAGGTATATCTCTCTAGTCACCCCCAAAACCAATTCTTCCTTTGGACGCCTCTCCTTCCAGTTCTCTGCTGCCAATGACTGGAACGAACTACAAAAATCTCTGAAACTGGAAACACCTATCTCCCTCACTAGCTTTAAGCACCAGCTGTCAGAGCAGCTCATAGATTACTGCACCTGTACATAACCCATCTACAATTTAGCCCAAACAACTACCTCTTTACCTACTGTATTTATTTATTAATTTATTTTGCTCCTTTGCACCCCATTATTTCTGTCTCTACTTTGCACTTTCTTCCAATGCAAACCAACCATTCCAGTGTTTTTTTAGTTTTTATTTTACTTGCTGTGTTGTACTCACTTCGCCTCCATGGCCTTTTTATATTTTTATTTATTTATACATATATCTGTTTGCCTTCACCTCCCTTATCTCACCTCACTTGCTCACATTGTATATAGACTTATTTTTTTTATCTTTTTCACTGTATTATTGACTATATGTTTGTTTTTACTCCATGTGTAACTATGTGTTGTTGTATGTGTCGAACTGCTTTGCTTTATCTTGGCCAGGTCGCAATTGTAAATGAGAACGTGTTCTCAATTTGCCTACCTGGTTAAATAAAGGTTAAATAAATAAATAAATAAATAAAAGTTGTTGACGGGAGAGAGCAGACTGTAGTGTTGACAGGAGAGAGCAGACTGTAGTGTTGACAGGAGAGAGCAGACTGTAGTGTTGACGGGAGAGAGCAGACTGTAGTGTTGACGGGAGAGAGCAGACTGTAGTGTTGACGGGAGAGAGCAGACTGTAGTGTTGACGGGAGAGAGCAGACTGTAGTGTTGTTGACAGGAGAGAGCAGACTGTAGTGTTGACGGGAGAGAGCAGACTGTAGTGTTGTTGACGGGAGAGAGCAGACTGTAGTGTTGTTGACGGGAGAGAGCAGACTGTAGTGTTGTTGACAGGAGAGAGCAGACTGTAGTGTTGTTGACGGGAGAGAGCAGACTGTAGTGTTGACAGGAGAGAGCAGACTGTAGTGTTGTTGACAGGAGAGAGCAGACTGTAGTGTTGTTGACAGGAGAGAGCAGACTGTAGTGTTGTTGACGGGAGAGAGCAGACTGTAGTGTTGACGGGAGAGAGCAGACTGTAGTGTTGTTGACAGGAGAGAGCAGACTGTAGTGTTGACGGGAGAGAGCAGACTGTAGTGTTGACAGGAGAGAGCAGACTGTAGTGTTGTTGACGGGAGAGAGCAGACTGTAGTGTTGTTGACGGGAGAGAGCAGACTGTAGTGTTGTTGACGGGAGAGAGCAGACTGTAGTGTTGACAGGAGAGAGCAGACTGTAGTGTTGTTGACGGGAGAGAGCAGACTGTAGTGTTGTTGACAGGAGAGAGCAGACTGTAGTGTTGTTGACAGGAGAGAGCAGACTGTAGTGTTGACAGGAGAGAGCAGACTGTAGTGTTGTTGACAGGAGAGAGCAGACTGTAGTGTTGTTTACAGGAGAGAGCAGACTGTAGTGTTGACGGGAGAGAGCAGACTGTAGTGTTGACGGGAGAGAGCAGACTGTAGTGTTGACGGGAGAGAGCAGACTGTAGTGTTGTTGACGGGAGAGAGCAGACTGTAGTGTTGACAGGAGAGAGTAGACTGTAGTGTTGTTGACGGGAGACAGCAGACTGTAGTGTTGACAGGAGAGAGCAGACTGTAGTGTTGTTGACAGGAGAGAGCAGACTGTAGTGTTGACGGGAGAGAGCAGACTGTAGTGTTGACGGGAGAGAGCAGACTGTAGTGTTGTTGACGGGAGAGAGCAGACTGTAGTGTTGACAGGAGAGAGCAGACTGTAGTGTTGACAGGAGAGAGCAGACTGTAGTGTTGACAGGAGAGAGCAGACTGTAGTGTTGACAGGAGAGAGCAGACTGTAGTGTTGACAGGAGAGAGCAGACTGTAGTGTTGACGGGAGAGAGCAGACTGTAGTGTTGACGGGAGAGAGCAGACTGTAGTGTTGACGGGAGAGAGCAGACTGTAGTGTTGACGGGAGAGAGCAGACTGTAGTGTTGACGGGAGAGAGCAGACTGTAGTGTTGACAGGAGAGAGCAGACTGTAGTGTTGTTGACAGGAGAGAGCAGACTGTAGTGTTGACGGGAGAGAGCAGACTGTAGTGTTGACAGGAGAGAGCAGACTGTAGTGTTGTTGACAGGAGAGAGCAGACTGTAGTGTTGTTGACGGGAGAGAGCAGACTGTAGTGTTGACAGGAGAGAGCAGACTGTAGTGTTGTTGACAGGAGAGAGCAGACTGTAGTGTTGTTGACGGGAGAGAGCAGACTGTAGTGTTGTTGACGGGAGAGAGCAGACTGTAGTGTTGTTGACGGGAGAGAGCAGACTGTAGTGTTGTTGACGGGAGAGAGCAGACTGTAGTGTTGTTGACAGGAGAGAGCAGACTGTAGTGTTGTTGACAGGAGAGAGCAGACTGTAGTGTTGACAGGAGAGAGCAGACTGTAGTGTTGACAGGAGAGAGCAGACTGTAGTGTTGTTGACGGGAGAGAGCAGACTGTAGTGTTGACGGGAGAGAGCAGACCGTAGTGTTGTTGACGGGAGAGAGCAGACTGTAGTGTTGTTGACAGGAGAGAGCAGACTGTAGTGTTGACAGGAGAGAGCAGACTGTAGTGTTGTTGACGGGAGAGAGCAGACTGTAGTGTTGTTGACAGGAGAGAGCAGACTGTAGTGTTGACAGGAGAGCAGACTGTAGTGTTGTTGACGGGAGAGAGCAGACTGTAGTGTTGTTGACAGGAGAGAGCAGACTGTAGTGTTGTTGACGGGAGAGAGCAGACTGTAGTGTTGTTGACGGGAGAGAGCAGACTGTAGTGTTGTTGACGGGAGAGAGCAGACTGTAGTGTTGTTGACGGGAGAGAGCAGACTGTAGTGTTGTTGACGGGAGAGAGCAGACTGTAGTGTTGTTGACGGGAGAGAGCAGACTGTAGTGTTGTTGACGGGAGAGAGCAGACTGTAGTGTTGTTGACGGGAGAGAGCAGACTGTAGTGTTGTTGACGGGAGAGAGCAGACTGTAGTGTTGACGGGAGAGAGCAGACTGTAGTGTTGTTGACGGGAGAGAGCAGACTGTAGTGTTGTTGACGGGAGAGAGCAGACTGTAGTGTTGTTGACGGGAGAGAGCAGACTGTAGTGTTGTTGACGGGAGAGAGCAGACTGTAGTGTTGTTGACGGGAGAGAGCAGACTGTAGTGTTGTTGACGGGAGAGAGCAGACTGTAGTGTTGTTGACAGGAGAGAGCAGACTGTAGTGTTGACGGGAGAGAGCAGACTGTAGTGTTGACGGGAGAGAGCAGACCGTAGTGTTGTTGACGGGAGAGAGCAGACTGTAGTGTTGACAGGAGAGAGCAGACTGTAGTGTTGACAGGAGAGAGCAGACTGTAGTGTTGTTGACGGGAGAGAGCAGACTGTAGTGTTGTTGACAGGAGAGAGCAGACTGTAGTGTTGACAGGAGAGCAGACTGTAGTGTTGTTGACGGGAGAGAGCAGACTGTAGTGTTGTTGACAGGAGAGAGCAGACTGTAGTGTTGTTGACGGGAGAGAGCAGACTGTAGTGTTGTTGACAGGAGAGAGCAGACTGTAGTGTTGTTGACGGGAGAGAGCAGACTGTAGTGTTGTTGACAGGAGAGAGCAGACTGTAGTGTTGTTGACAGGAGAGAGCAGACTGTAGTGTTGTTGACAGGAGAGAGCAGACTGTAGTGTTGTTGACAGGAGAGAGCAGACTGTAGTGTTGTTGACAGGAGAGAGCAGACTGTAGTGTTGACGGGAGAGAGCAGACTGTAGTGTTGACGGGAGAGAGCAGACTGTAGTGTTGTTGACAGGAGAGAGCAGACTGTAGTGTTGACGGGAGAGAGCAGACTGTAGTGTTGACGGGAGAGAGCAGACTGTAGTGTTGAGGGGAGAGAGCAGACTGTAGTGTTGACGGGAGAGAGCAGACTGTAGTGTTGACGGGAGAGAGCAGACTGTAGTGTTGACGGGAGAGAGCAGACTGTAGTGTTGACGGGAGAGAGCAGACTGTAGTGTTGAGGGGAGAGAGCAGACTGTAGTGTTGTTGACAGGAGAGAGCAGACTGTAGTGTTGTTGACAGGAGAGAGCAGACTGTAGTGTTGTTGACGGGAGAGAGCAGACTGTAGTGTTGTTGACGGGAGAGAGCAGACTGTAGTGTTGACGGGAGAGAGCAGACTGTAGTGTTGACGGGAGAGAGCAGACTGTAGTGTTGTTGACAGGAGAGAGCAGACTGTAGTGTTGTTGACAGGAGAGAGCAGACTGTAGTGTTGTTGACAGGAGAGAGCAGACTGTAGTGTTGACAGGAGAGAGCAGACTGTAGTGTTGACGGGAGAGAGCAGACTGTAGTGTTGTTGACAGAAGAGAGCAGACTGTAGTGTTGTTGACAGGAGAGAGCAGACTGTAGTGTTGTTGACAGGAGAGAGCAGACTGTAGTGTTGTTGACAGGAGAGAGCAGACTGTAGTGTTGACGGGAGAGAGCAGACTGTAGTGTTGACGGGAGAGAGCAGACTGTAGTGTTGACGGGAGAGAGCAGACTGTAGTGTTGACGGGAGAGAGCAGACTGTAGTGTTGACAGGAGAGAGCAGACTGTAGTGTTGACGGGAGAGAGCAGACTGTAGTGTTGACAGGAGAGAGTAGACTGTAGTGTTGTTGACGGGAGACAGCAGACTGTAGTGTTGACAGGAGAGAGCAGACTGTAGTGTTGATGACGGGAGAGAGCAGACTGTAGTGTTGACGGGAGAGAGCAGACTGTAGTGTTGACGGGAGAGAGCAGACTGTAGTGTTGACAGGAGAGAGCAGACTGTAGTGTTGTTGACGGGAGAGAGCAGACTGTAGTGTTGTTGACGGGAGAGAGCAGACTGTAGTGTTGTTGACGGGAGAGAGCAGACTGTAGTGTTGTTGACGGGAGAGAGCAGACTGTAGTGTTGACGGGAGAGAGCAGACTGTAGTGTTGACGGGAGAGAGCAGACTGTAGTGTTGTTGACAGGAGAGAGCAGACTGTAGTGTTGTTGACGGGAGAGAGCAGACTGTAGTGTTGTTGACAGGAGAGAGCAGACTGTAGTGTTGACAGGAGAGAGCAGACTGTAGTGTTGTTGACAGGAGAGAGCAGACTGTAGTGTTGACGGGAGAGAGCAGACTGTAGTGTTGACGGGAGAGAGCAGACTGTAGTGTTGACGGGAGAGAGCAGACTGTATTGTTGTTGACGGGAGAGAGCAGACTGTAGTGTTGTTGACGGGAGAGAGCAGACTGTAGTGTTGACAGGAGAGAGCAGACTGTAGTGTTGATGACGGGAGAGAGCAGACTGTAGTGTTGTTGACGGGAGAGAGCAGACTGTAGTGTTGACAGGAGAGAGCAGACTGTAGTGTTGTTGACAGGAGAGAGCAGACTGTAGTGTTGACGGGAGAGAGCAGACTGTAGTGTTGACGGGAGAGAGCAGACTGTAGTGTTGTTGACGGGAGAGAGCAGACTGTAGTGTTGTTGACGGGAGAGAGCAGACTGTAGTGTTGTTGACGGGAGAGAGCAGACTGTAGTGTTGACGGGAGAGAGCAGACTGTAGTGTTGACGGGAGAGAGCAGACTGTAGTGTTGACGGGAGAGAGCAGACTGTAGTGTTGACGGGAGAGAGCAGACTGTAGTGTTGTTGACGGGAGAGAGCAGACTGTAGTGTTGACAGGAGAGAGCAGACTGTAGTGTTGTTGACGGGAGAGAGCAGACTGTAGTGTTGACGGGAGAGAGCAGACTGTAGTGTTGACAGGAGAGAGCAGACTGTAGTGTTGTTGACGGGAGAGAGCAGACTGTAGTGTTGTTGACGGGAGAGAGCAGACTGTAGTGTTGTTGACGGGAGAGAGCAGACTGTAGTGTTGACGGGAGAGAGCAGACTGTAGTGTTGTTGACGGGAGAGAGCAGACTGTAGTGTTGACGGGAGAGAGCAGACTGTAGTGTTGTTGACGGGAGAGAGCAGACTGTAGTGTTGTTGACGGGAGAGAGCAGACTGTAGTGTTGTTGACGGGAGAGAGCAGACTGTAGTGTTGTTGACAGGAGAGAGCAGACTGTAGTGTTGACGGGAGAGAGCAGACTGTAGTGTTGACGGGAGAGAGCAGACTGTAGTGTTGTTGACGGGAGAGAGCAGACTGTAGTGTTGACGGGAGAGAGCAGACTGTAGTGTTGACGGGAGAGAGCAGACTGTAGTGTTGACGGGAGAGAGCAGACTGTAGTGTTGACAGGAGAGAGCAGACTGTAGTGTTGACGGGAGAGAGCAGACTGTAGTGTTGACAGGAGAGAGTAGACTGTAGTGTTGTTGACGGGAGACAGCAGACTGTAGTGTTGACAGGAGAGAGCAGACTGTAGTGTTGATGACGGGAGAGAGCAGACTGTAGTGTTGACGGGAGAGAGCAGACTGTAGTGTTGACGGGAGAGAGCAGACTGTAGTGTTGACAGGAGAGAGCAGACTGTAGTGTTGTTGACGGGAGAGAGCAGACTGTAGTGTTGTTGACGGGAGAGAGCAGACTGTAGTGTTGTTGACGGGAGAGAGCAGACTGTAGTGTTGACGGGAGAGAGCAGACTGTAGTGTTGTTGACAGGAGAGAGCAGACTGTAGTGTTGACAGGAGAGAGCAGACTGTAGTGTTGTTGACAGGAGAGAGCAGACTGTAGTGTTGACGGGAGAGAGCAGACTGTAGTGTTGACGGGAGAGAGCAGACTGTAGTGTTGACGGGAGAGAGCAGACTGTAGTGTTGTTGACGGGAGAGAGCAGACTGTAGTGTTGTTGACGGGAGAGAGCAGACTGTAGTGTTGACAGGAGAGAGCAGACTGTAGTGTTGTTGACAGGAGAGAGCAGACTGTAGTGTCCTTATACCAAGGTAGCTTAGCAGTTCAGACGTATTTTTCCGTGTTGTCGTGTCGTGTCCTGTATATATATATATTTACACCTTTTCTTCACATATCTTTTATTTATTTTATTATCCAAGAACTCAACTACAAAAGCTTTCCTGCAAAAGCTTTCCTGCAACCCGCTTCACCAATTACAATAAGTACTATTCACCTCAATCTGAAAATCCATCGTGGAAGATAGCCAGGGGCTAATTCAGAAGCTAGCCTGAAAGCTAATCCAGAAGCTACTCCGATAGCTAGCCAGAAGCTAATCTGTAGCTGCCCCGAAATTAGCCGGTTTGCTGGCTAGCGTTGGTGTTTCAGCTGCCCACGTTTTTGCGGTCATCAGCTATTCCTCTAGCTCGATAATCTACCGGCACTTTAGTGCAACGCGACTCGGACCGGAGCATTCCGGGACTCTTTTTCTCTCAGTTTCCCCGGATTCCAACCGCAGCCTCAGCCTCTATTTTGCACCTTGATTTCGCAGCTAGCTAGCTGCATACCGTGTGACTATTGGCTTACGTCGACCCCGGAGCTAACTCAAATCATGCTGGAGCTAGCCAGCTGAGGAGTTCCATCACCATCCGGACCCGCTTCTTTGTTGCTGCTGCAGATACGGAACCCCACCGGGCCTTCACGACTGACTGCCGACGTTATCTGCCCGAGGGATTTATCCAACCGGCACCTCCGTCCCGGCGTTACCTGAACGCTCATCTGAGGCCCGCTAATCGTTAGCAGTCTTATCGGCTGCTATCTGAACAAAACCCCACTACACGGAACCTACCGACGGAAACGCACAAGGTATCTACAAACAGACCTCCATCCTATGCTGCTACCGATAGCCATATACCCGGCCAGCTGTCTGGATCGCCACGACCCCAACCAACCTCTACTCACTGGACCCTTATTTATCACTCGATTAAGCTTGCCTCTCCTTAATGTAAATATGCCTTGTCCATTGCTGTTCTGGTTAGTGTTTATTGGCTTATTTCACTGTAGAGATTCTAGCCCTGCTCTCTATACCATATCCAACCCTGCAGTTCCACCACCCACATATGCGATGACATCACCTGGTTTCAATGATGTTTCTAGAGACAAGATCTCTCTCATCATCACTCAATACCTAGGTTTACCTCCACTGTATTCACATCCTACCATACCTTTGTCTGTACATTATTCCTTTAAACTATTTTATCGCCCCCAGAAACTTCCTTTTACTCTCTGCTCTGGTAGCTCTAGGCGACCAATTCTCATAGCTTTTAGCCGTACTATTATCCTACTTCTCCTCTGTTCCTCTGGTGATGTAGAGGTGAATCCAGGCCCTGCAGTACCTGGCTCCACTCCTATTCCCCAGGCGCTCTCTTTTGATGACTTCTGTAACCGTAATAGCCTTGGCTTCATGCATGTTAACATTAGGAGCCTCCTCCCTAAGTTTGTTTTGTTCACTGCTTTAGCACACTCTACCAACCCGGATGTATTAGCCGTGTCTGAATCCTGGCTTAGAAAGACCACCAAAAATTCAGACATTTTTATCCCCAATTACAATATTTTCAGACAAGATAGAACGGCCAAAGGGGGCGGTGTTGCAATCTACTGCAAAGACTGCCTGCAGAGTTCTGTTATACTATCCAGGTCTGTTCCCAAACAATTTGAACTTCTACTTTTAAAAATCCACCTCTCTAAAAACAAGTCTCTCACCGTTGCCGCCTGCTATAGACCACCCTCTGCCCCCAGCTGTGCTCTGGACACTATATGTGAACTGATTGCCCCCCATCTATCTTCAGAGCTCGTGCTGCTAGGCGACCTAAATTTGAACATGCTCAACACCCCAGCCACCCTACAATCTAAGCTTGATGCCCTCAATCTCACACAAATTATTAATGAACCTACCAGGTACCACCCCAATTCCGTAAACACGGGTACCCTCATAGATATCATCCTAACAAACTTGCCCTCCAAATACACCTCTGCTGTTTTTAACCAAGATCTCAGCGATCACTGCCTCATTGCCTGCATCCGTAATGGGTCAGCGGTCAAACGACCTCCACTCATCACTGTCAAACGCTCCCTGAAACACTTCAGCGAGCAGGCCTTCCTAATTGACCTGGCCGGGGTATCCTGGAAGGATATTGATCTCATCCCGTCAGTAGAGGATGCCTGGTCATTTTTAAAAAATGCCTTCCTCACCATCTTGAATAAGCATGCCCCATTCAAGAAATTTAGAACCAGGAACAGATATAGCCCTTGGTTCTCTCCTGACCTGACTGCCCTTAACCAACACAAAAACATCCTATGGCGTTCTGCATTAGCATCGAACAGCCCCCGTGATATGCAACTTTTCAGGGAAGCCAGAAACCAATATACACAGGCAGTTAGAACAGCCAAGGCTAGCTTTTTCAAGCAGAAATTTGCTTCCTGCAACACAAATTCAAAAAAGTTCTGGGACACCGTAAAGTCCATGGAGAATAAGAACACCTCCTCCCAGCTTCCAACCGCCCTGAAGATAGGAAACACTGTCACCACCGACAAATCCACTATAATTGAGAATTTCAATAAGCATTTTTCTACGGCTGGCCATGCTTTCCACCTGGCTACCCCTACCCGGGATAACAGCACTGCCCTCCCCTCTGCTACTCGCCCAAGCCTTCCCCATTTCTCTTTCTCCCAAATACAGTCAGCTGATGTTCTTAATGAGCTGCAAAATCTGGACCCTTACAAATCAGCCGGGCTAGATAATCTGGACCCTTTCTTTCTAAAACTATCTGCTGAAATTGTTGCCACCCCTATTACTAGCCTCTTCAACCTCTCTTTCGTGTCGTCTGAGATCCCCAAAGATTGGAAAGCAGCTGCGGTTATCCCCCTCTTCAAAGGGGGGGACACCCTTGACCCTAACTGCTACAGACCTATATCTATCCTACCCTGCCTTTCTAAGGTCTTCGAAAGCCAAGTCAACAAACAGATTACCGACCATTTCGAATCACACCACACCTTCTCCGCTATGCAATCTGGTTTCAGAGCTGGTCATGGGTGCACCTCAGCCACGCTCAAGGTCATAAACGATATCGTAACCGCCATCGATAGGAAACAATACTGTGCAGCCGTATTCATTGACCTGGCCAAGGCTTTTGACTCTGTCAATCACCACATCCTCATTGGCAGACTCGACAGCCTTGGTTTCTCTAATGATTGCCTCGCCTGGTTCACCAACTACTTCTCTGATAGAGTTCAGTGTGTCAAATCGGAGGGTCTGTTGTCCGGGCCTCTGGCAGTCTCTATGGGGGTGCCACAGGGTTCAATTCTTGGACCGACTCTCTTCTCTGTTTACATCAATGATGTCGCTCTTGCTGCTGGTGATTCTCTGATCCACCTCTACGCAGACGACACTATTCTGTATACTTCTGGCCCTTCTTTTGACACTGTGTTAACAACCCTCCAGGCGAGCTTCAATGCCATACAACTCTCCTTCCGTGGCCTCCAACTGCTCTTAAATACAAGTAAAACCAAATGCATGCTCTTCAACCGATCGCTGCCTGCTCCGGCCCGCCTGTCCAACATCACTACTTTGGACGGCTCTGACTTAGAATATGTGGACAACTACAAATACCTAGGTGTCTGGTTAGACTGTAAACTCTCCTTCCAGACCCACATCAAACATCTCCAATCCAAAGTCAAATCTAGAATTGGCTTCCTATTCCGCAACAAAGCATCCTTTACTCATGCTGCCAAACATACCCTCGTAAAACTGACCATCCTACCAATCCTCGACTTCGGTGATGTCATTTACAAAATAGCCTCCAAAACCCTACTCAATAAATTGGATGCAGTCTATCACAGTGCCATCCGTTTTGTCACCAAAGCCCCATATACTACCCACCACTGCGACCTGTACACTCTCGTTGGCTGGCCCTCGCTTCATACTCGTCGCCAAACCCATTGGTTCCAGGTCATCTACAAGACCCTGCTAGGTAAAGTCCCCCCTTATCTCAGCTCGCTGGTCACCATAGCAGCACCTACCCGTAGCACGCGCTCCAGCAGGTATATCTCTCTAGTCACCCCCAAAACCAATTCTTCCTTTGGACGCCTCTCCTTCCAGTTCTCTGCTGCCAATGACTGGAACGAACTACAAAAATCTCTGAAACTGGAAACACCTATCTCCCTCACTAGCTTTAAGCACCAGCTGTCAGAGCAGCTCATAGATTACTGCACCTGTACATAACCCATCTACAATTTAGCCCAAACAACTACCTCTTTACCTACTGTATTTATTTATTAATTTATTTTGCTCCTTTGCACCCCATTATTTCTGTCTCTACTTTGCACTTTCTTCCAATGCAAACCAACCATTCCAGTGTTTTTTTAGTTTTTATTTTACTTGCTGTGTTGTACTCACTTCGCCTCCATGGCCTTTTTATATTTTTATTTATTTATACATATATCTGTTTGCCTTCACCTCCCTTATCTCACCTCACTTGCTCACATTGTATATAGACTTATTTTTTTTATCTTTTTCACTGTATTATTGACTATATGTTTGTTTTTACTCCATGTGTAACTATGTGTTGTTGTATGTGTCGAACTGCTTTGCTTTATCTTGGCCAGGTCGCAATTGTAAATGAGAACGTGTTCTCAATTTGCCTACCTGGTTAAATAAAGGTTAAATAAATAAATAAATAAATAAAAGTTGTTGACGGGAGAGAGCAGACTGTAGTGTTGACAGGAGAGAGCAGACTGTAGTGTTGACGGGAGAGAGCAGACTGTAGTGTTGACGGGAGAGAGCAGACTGTAGTGTTGACGGGAGAGAGCAGACTGTAGTGTTGTTGACAGGAGAGAGCAGACTGTAGTGTTGACGGGAGAGAGCAGACTGTAGTGTTGTTGACGGGAGAGAGCAGACTGTAGTGTTGTTGACGGGAGAGAGCAGACTGTAGTGTTGTTGACAGGAGAGAGCAGACTGTAGTGTTGTTGACGGGAGAGAGCAGACTGTAGTGTTGACAGGAGAGAGCAGACTGTAGTGTTGTTGACAGGAGAGAGCAGACTGTAGTGTTGTTGACAGGAGAGAGCAGACTGTAGTGTTGTTGACGGGAGAGAGCAGACTGTAGTGTTGACGGGAGAGAGCAGACTGTAGTGTTGTTGACAGGAGAGAGCAGACTGTAGTGTTGACGGGAGAGAGCAGACTGTAGTGTTGACAGGAGAGAGCAGACTGTAGTGTTGTTGACGGGAGAGAGCAGACTGTAGTGTTGTTGACGGGAGAGAGCAGACTGTAGTGTTGTTGACGGGAGAGAGCAGACTGTAGTGTTGTTGACGGGAGAGAGCAGACTGTAGTGTTGACAGGAGAGAGCAGACTGTAGTGTTGTTGACGGGAGAGAGCAGACTGTAGTGTTGTTGACAGGAGAGAGCAGACTGTAGTGTTGTTGACAGGAGAGAGCAGACTGTAGTGTTGACAGGAGAGAGCAGACTGTAGTGTTGTTGACAGGAGAGAGCAGACTGTAGTGTTGTTTACAGGAGAGAGCAGACTGTAGTGTTGACGGGAGAGAGCAGACTGTAGTGTTGACGGGAGAGAGCAGACTGTAGTGTTGACGGGAGAGAGCAGACTGTAGTGTTGTTGACGGGAGAGAGCAGACTGTAGTGTTGTTGACGGGAGAGAGTAGACTGTAGTGTTGTTGACGGGAGACAGCAGACTGTAGTGTTGTTGACGGGAGACAGCAGACTGTAGTGTTGACAGGAGAGAGCAGACTGTAGTGTTGTTGACAGGAGAGAGCAGACTGTAGTGTTGACGGGAGAGAGCAGACTGTAGTGTTGACGGGAGAGAGCAGACTGTAGTGTTGTTGACGGGAGAGAGCAGACTGTAGTGTTGACAGGAGAGAGCAGACTGTAGTGTTGACAGGAGAGAGCAGACTGTAGTGTTGACAGGAGAGAGCAGACTGTAGTGTTGACAGGAGAGAGCAGACTGTAGTGTTGACAGGAGAGAGCAGACTGTAGTGTTGACGGGAGAGAGCAGACTGTAGTGTTGACGGGAGAGAGCAGACTGTAGTGTTGACGGGAGAGAGCAGACTGTAGTGTTGACGGGAGAGAGCAGACTGTAGTGTTGACGGGAGAGAGCAGACTGTAGTGTTGACAGGAGAGAGCAGACTGTAGTGTTGTTGACAGGAGAGAGCAGACTGTAGTGTTGACGGGAGAGAGCAGACTGTAGTGTTGACAGGAGAGAGCAGACTGTAGTGTTGTTGACAGGAGAGAGCAGACTGTAGTGTTGTTGACGGGAGAGAGCAGACTGTAGTGTTGACAGGAGAGAGCAGACTGTAGTGTTGTTGACAGGAGAGAGCAGACTGTAGTGTTGTTGACGGGAGAGAGCAGACTGTAGTGTTGTTGACGGGAGAGAGCAGACTGTAGTGTTGTTGACGGGAGAGAGCAGACTGTAGTGTTGTTGACAGGAGAGAGCAGACTGTAGTGTTGTTGACAGGAGAGAGCAGACTGTAGTGTTGTTGACAGGAGAGAGCAGACTGTAGTGTTGACAGGAGAGAGCAGACTGTAGTGTTGACAGGAGAGAGCAGACTGTAGTGTTGTTGACGGGAGAGAGCAGACTGTAGTGTTGACGGGAGAGAGCAGACCGTAGTGTTGTTGACGGGAGAGAGCAGACCGTAGTGTTGTTGACAGGAGAGAGCAGACTGTAGTGTTGACAGGAGAGAGCAGACTGTAGTGTTGTTGACGGGAGAGAGCAGACTGTAGTGTTGTTGACAGGAGAGAGCAGACTGTAGTGTTGACAGGAGAGCAGACTGTAGTGTTGTTGACGGGAGAGAGCAGACTGTAGTGTTGTTGACAGGAGAGAGCAGACTGTAGTGTTGTTGACGGGAGAGAGCAGACTGTAGTGTTGTTGACAGGAGAGAGCAGACTGTAGTGTTGTTGACGGGAGAGAGCAGACTGTAGTGTTGTTGACGGGAGAGAGCAGACTGTAGTGTTGTTGACGGGAGAGAGCAGACTGTAGTGTTGTTGACGGGAGAGAGCAGACTGTAGTGTTGTTGACGGGAGAGAGCAGACTGTAGTGTTGTTGACGGGAGAGAGCAGACTGTAGTGTTGTTGACGGGAGAGAGCAGACTGTAGTGTTGTTGACGGGAGAGAGCAGACTGTAGTGTTGTTGACGGGAGAGAGCAGACTGTAGTGTTGTTGACGGGAGAGAGCAGACTGTAGTGTTGTTGACGGGAGAGAGCAGACTGTAGTGTTGTTGACGGGAGAGAGCAGACTGTAGTGTTGTTGACGGGAGAGAGCAGACTGTAGTGTTGATGACGGGAGAGAGCAGACTGTAGTGTTGATGACGGGAGAGAGCAGACTGTAGTGTTGACGGGAGAGAGCAGACTGTAGTGTTGACGGGAGAGAGCAGACCGTAGTGTTGTTGACGGGAGAGAGCAGACTGTAGTGTTGACAGGAGAGAGCAGACTGTAGTGTTGACAGGAGAGAGCAGACTGTAGTGTTGTTGACGGGAGAGAGCAGACTGTAGTGTTGTTGACGGGAGAGAGCAGACTGTAGTGTTGTTGACAGGAGAGAGCAGACTGTAGTGTTGTTGACGGGAGAGAGCAGACTGTAGTGTTGTTGACAGGAGAGAGCAGACTGTAGTGTTGTTGACAGGAGAGAGCAGACTGTAGTGTTGTTGACAGGAGAGAGCAGACTGTAGTGTTGTTGACAGGAGAGAGCAGACTGTAGTGTTGACGGGAGAGAGCAGACTGTAGTGTTGACGGGAGAGAGCAGACTGTAGTGTTGACGGGAGAGAGCAGACTGTAGTGTTGACGGGAGAGAGCAGACTGTAGTGTTGACGGGAGAGAGCAGACTGTAGTGTTGAGGGGAGAGAGCAGACTGTAGTGTTGACGGGAGAGAGCAGACTGTAGTGTTGACGGGAGAGAGCAGACTGTAGTGTTGACGGGAGAGAGCAGACTGTAGTGTTGACGGGAGAGAGCAGACTGTAGTGTTGACGGGAGAGAGCAGACTGTAGTGTTGAGGGGAGAGAGCAGACTGTAGTGTTGTTGACAGGAGAGAGCAGACTGTAGTGTTGTTGACGGGAGAGAGCAGACTGTAGTGTTGTTGACGGGAGAGAGCAGACTGTAGTGTTGTTGACGGGAGAGAGCAGACTGTAGTGTTGACGGGAGAGAGCAGACTGTAGTGTTGACGGGAGAGAGCAGACTGTAGTGTTGTTGACAGGAGAGAGCAGACTGTAGTGTTGTTGACAGGAGAGAGCAGACTGTAGTGTTGTTGACAGGAGAGAGCAGACTGTAGTGTTGACGGGAGAGAGCAGACTGTAGTGTTGACGGGAGAGAGCAGACTGTAGTGTTGTTGACAGAAGAGAGCAGACTGTAGTGTTGTTGACAGGAGAGAGCAGACTGTAGTGTTGTTGACAGGAGAGAGCAGACTGTAGTGTTGTTGACGGGAGAGAGCAGACTGTAGTGTTGACGGGAGAGAGCAGACTGTAGTGTTGACGGGAGAGAGCAGACTGTAGTGTTGACGGGAGAGAGCAGACTGTAGTGTTGACGGGAGAGAGCAGACTGTAGTGTTGACGGGAGAGAGCAGACTGTAGTGTTGACGGGAGAGAGCAGACTGTAGTGTTGACAGGAGAGAGTAGACTGTAGTGTTGTTGACGGGAGACAGCAGACTGTAGTGTTGACAGGAGAGAGCAGACTGTAGTGTTGATGACGGGAGAGAGCAGACTGTAGTGTTGACGGGAGAGAGCAGACTGTAGTGTTGACGGGAGAGAGCAGACTGTAGTGTTGACAGGAGAGAGCAGACTGTAGTGTTGTTGACGGGAGAGAGCAGACTGTAGTGTTGTTGACGGGAGAGAGCAGACTGTAGTGTTGTTGACGGGAGAGAGCAGACTGTAGTGTTGTTGACGGGAGAGAGCAGACTGTAGTGTTGTTGACGGGAGAGAGCAGACTGTAGTGTTGACGGGAGAGAGCAGACTGTAGTGTTGTTGACGGGAGAGAGCAGACTGTAGTGTTGTTGACGGGAGAGAGCAGACTGTAGTGTTGTTGACAGGAGAGAGCAGACTGTAGTGTTGACAGGAGAGAGCAGACTGTAGTGTTGTTGACAGGAGAGAGCAGACTGTAGTGTTGTTGACAGGAGAGAGCAGACTGTAGTGTTGACGGGAGAGAGCAGACTGTAGTGTTGACGGGAGAGAGCAGACTGTAGTGTTGACGGGAGAGAGCAGACTGTAGTGTTGTTGACGGGAGAGAGCAGACTGTAGTGTTGTTGACGGGAGAGAGCAGACTGTAGTGTTGACAGGAGAGAGCAGACTGTAGTGTTGATGACGGGAGAGAGCAGACTGTAGTGTTGTTGACGGGAGAGAGCAGACTGTAGTGTTGACAGGAGAGAGCAGACTGTAGTGTTGT
>NW_026602244.1:0-21885 GCF_029448725.1 Salvelinus fontinalis | reverse complement strand
AGAGAGTTGTGTCTGTGGATGTTTAGTTTTTTAGAGAAGCAGAGACAGAGATGGTAAAACATCTATAGTACCCTGTTCTGCATCCTACATACAGGGGCGATTCCGTGGGAAAGTCAACCTGAGCATGCATGAATAAAGTTTGTCATTTCCAACTAAAGCCATGTTCATAATTATCCTTAAAGTCTATAATATAAAATGAATGCAATGTCCTACAGTACTTGAGTGATTCCTCAAGCAAAACCATGATTTTGGGGATTAAAAAAATGGAATCCATAGAATAGTGTTTTGATGGACATATATTTGACATTTGTATCTAAAAGCATAATTGAGAAATAATAATTCAAAGTTGTGACATTTTGACCTTACACAGGCCTCCTTTAAGACTCCCTGATGTTTCATTGGGATGTGCTAAAAAGCTCAACTTGGTGTCATATGAAGCTTTACTGCTTGCTGTGTAATATGAGTAGTATATATAAATATATATATACTTTTTTTATTACATACATTTCTGAATATTGGAAAATGTAAATATGCCATTTTCGATTTTGCAAATATTTCTAGATATTTTTAAACATAATATACTCTACGGGCATATCAAAGTTAAAGCCCATTTCATACAGAGAAACAGCATTGTAGGCAATGTAACCAAACACAGCAATCCTTTTACTTGTATCGTTGCATATCCTGCAAATCACCAGCTGAGGGCAAAAATGTATTATCAATTTTCACATTCACTCTGTTGGCAATGCTTACCAATTGGATCATAACTCTAAAAGTAGCAGAGATCCCTCTCTGGAATTGTGATATGCCCGTAGAGTATATTATGTTCAACAAAATATTGAAAAATTTGAGAAATCAAAAATCTACATTTACAAAGTTATTGAAATCAAAACACTATTCTTAT
The DNA here is from genome assembly GCF_029448725.1 of Salvelinus fontinalis. NCBI lineage: Eukaryota > Metazoa > Chordata > Actinopteri > Salmoniformes > Salmonidae > Salvelinus > Salvelinus fontinalis. The sequence continues at coordinate 20,981 of NW_026602244.1, read as the reverse complement.
TACAGAGCAAGCGATAAAACTTCAGATGACAACAGTGTTTTCTTTGTAGCACCTACAGATGAAAAGATATGAGTCTTAATTAAAGGAGGCCTGGTTAAAGCCAAAATGTCATAAATATGCCAACTTTAATAAATAATTTCTCAATTATGCTTTAAGATACAAATTTCAAATATATGTCAACAATCCTTCCTCCAAAGGACTATTCTATGGATTACGTTTTGTGAAAATCCCCCAAATCATGGTCTTTCTATGTCTGAGTTTTGTGAGGAATCACTCGCTTAAACTTTTCAAATAAAGCCTGAACTCCAACATATATCAACATCTGTTGTATATGTTCAACCCAGTACCAGTTTATGAGCGTCAGTCTGTGATTGTTTTCCAAAAATATAGACATCACAAGACATGATGCCTATGATATGCATCATGTACAGTATATTGACGCTCAATGCTTTCAAAACATGATATACGCACAGGGTGGCTAAAAACAGATCTCCATCCTATATTAGCTTGCTACCGATGGCCCGGCTAGCTGTCTGAATGTCAATATGTCAATGTCAATATGTCAATGTCAATATGCCTTGTCCATTGCTGTTCTGGTTAGTGTTTATTGGCTTATTTCACTGTAGAGCCTCTAGCCCGGCTCACTATACCTTATCCAACCTTTCAGTTCCACCACCCACACATGCGATGACATCACCTGGTTTCAATGATGTTTCTAGAGACAATATCTCTCTCATCATCACTCAATACCTAGGTTTACCTCCACTGTATTCACATCCTACCATACCTTGCCTGTACATTATACCTTGAAGCTATTTTATCGCCCCCAGAAACGTCCTTTTACTCTCATTTCTAGACGTTCTAGACGACCAATTCTCATAGCTTTTAGCCGTACCCTTATCCTACTCCTCCTCTGTTCCTCTGGTGATGTAGAGGTGAATCCAGGCCCTGCAGTGCCTAGCTCCACTCCTATTTCCCAGGGGCTCTCTTTTGATGACTTCTGTAACCGTAATAGCCTTGGTTTCATGCATGTTAACATTAGAAGCCTCCTTCCTAAGTTTGTTTTATTCACTGCTTTAGCACACTCCGCCAACCCGGATGTTCTAGCCGTGTCTGAATCCTGGCTTAGGAAGACCACCAAAAATTCTGAAATTTTCATCCCTAACTACAACATTTTCAGACAAGATAGAATGGCCAAAGCGGACGGTGTTGCAATCTACTGCAAAGATAGCCTGCAGAGTTCTGTCCTACTATCCAGGTCTGTACCCAAACAATTTGAACTTCTACTTTTAAAAATTCACCTCTCTAAAAACAAGTCTCTCATCGTTGCCGCCTGCTATAGACCACCCTCTGCCCCCAGCTGTGCTCTGGACACCATATGTGCCCCCGATCTATCTTCAGAGCTCGTGCTGCTAGGCGACCTAAACTGGAACATGCTTAACACCCCAGCCATCCTACAATCTAAGCTTGATGCCCTCAATCTCACACAAATGATCAATGAACCTACCAGGTACCACCCCAAAGCCGTAAACACGGGCACCCTCATAGATATCATCCTAACCAACTTGCCCTCTAAATACACCTCTGCTGTTTTCAACCAAGATCTCAGCGATCACTGCCTCATTGCCTGCATCCGCAATGGGTCAGCGGTCAAACGACTTCCACTCATCACTATCAAACGCTCCCTGAAACACTTCAGCGAGCAGGCCTTTCTAATCGACCTGGCCCAGGTATACTGGAAGGATATCGACCTCATCCCGTCAGTAGAGGATGCCTGGTTATTTTTTTTAAATGCCTTCCTCACCATCTTAAATAAGCATGCCCCATTCAAGAAATTTAGAACCAGGAACAGATATAGCCCTTGGTTCTCTCCAGACCTGACTGCCCTTAACCTACACAAAAACATCCTATGGCGTTCTGCATTAGCATCGAACAGCCCCCTGATATGCAACTTTTCAGGGAAGCTAGAAACCAATATACACAGGCAGTTAGAAAAGCCAAGGCTAGCTTTTTCAAGCAGAAATTTGCTTCCTGCAACACAAACTCAAAAAAGTTCTGGGACAATGTAAAGTCCATGGAGAATAAGAACATCTCCTCCCAGCTGCCCACTGCACTGAAGATAGGAAACACTGTCACCACCGATAAATCCACTATAATTGAGATTTTCAATAAGCATTTTTCTACGGCTGGCCATCTGGCTACCCCTAACCCGGTCAACAGCACTGCACCCCCCACAGCAACTCGCCCAAGCCTTCCCCATTTCTTCTTCTACCAAATCCAGTCAGCTGATGTTCTGAAGAGCTGTAAAATCTGGACCCCTACAAATCAGCCGGGCTAGATAATCTGGACCCTTTCTTTCTAAAATGATCTGCTGAAATTGTTGCCACCCCTATTACTAGCATGTTCGACCTCTCTTTCGTGTCGTCTGAAATTCCCAAAGATTGGAAAGCAGCTGAGGTCACCTCTTCAAAGGGGGGGACACTCTTGACCCAAACTGCTACAGACCTATATCTATCCTACCCTGCCTTTCTAAGGTATTCATAAGCCAAGTCAACAAACAGATTACCGACCATTTCGAATACCACCATACCTTCTCCGCTATGCAATCTGGTTTCAGAGCTGGTGCACCTCAGCCACGCTCAAGGTTCTAAATGATATCTTAACCACCGTCAATAAGAAACAATATTGTGCAGCCGTATTCATTGACCTGGCCAAAGCTTTCGACTCTGTCAATCACCACATCCTCATCGGCAGACTCGACAGCCTTGGTTTCTCAAATGATTGCCTCGCCTGGTTCACCAACTACTTCTCTGATAGAGTTCAGTGTGTCAAATCGGAGGGTCTGTTGTCCGGGCCTCTGGCAGTCTCTATGGGGATGCCACAGGGTTCAGTTCTTGGACCAACTCTCTTCTCTGTATATATCAATGATGTCGCTCTTGCTGCTGGTGAGTCTATCATCCACCTCTACGCAGAGGACACCCTTCTGTATACTTCTGGCCCTTCTTTGGACACTGTGTTAACAACCCTCCAGGCGAGCTTCAATGCCATACAACTCTCCTTCCGTGGCCTCCAATTGCTCTTGAATACAAGTAAAACTAAATGCATGCTCTTCAACCGATCGCTGCCTGCACCTGCCCGCCTTTCCAACAACACTACTCTGGACGGCTCTGACTTAGATACCTAAGTGTCTGGTTAGACTGTAAACTCTCCTTCCAGACTCACATCAAACTTCTCCAATCCAAAGTTAAATCTAGAATTGGCTTCCTATTCCGCAACAAAGCATCCTTCACTCATGCTGCCAAACATACCCTTGTAAAACTGACCATCCTACCCAATCCTCGACTTCGGTGATGTCATTTACAAAATAGCCTCCAATACCCTACTCAATAAATTGGATGCAGTCTATCACAGTGCCATCCGTTTTGTCACCAAAGCCCCATATACTACCCACCACTGCGAAGTGTACGCTCTCGTTTGCTGGCCCTCGCTTCATACTCGTCGCCAAACCCACTGGCTCCAGGTCATCTACAAGACCCTGCTAGGTAAAGTCCCCCCTTATCTCAGCTCGCTGGTGACCATAGCAGCACCCACCCGTAGCACGCGCTCGAGCAGGTATATCTCTCTGGTCACCCCCAAAACCAATTCTTCCTTTGGCCGCCTCTCCTTCCAGTTCTCTGCTGCCAATGACTGGAACGAACTACAAAAATCTCTGAAACTGGAAACACTTATCTCCCTCACTAGCTTTAAGCATCAAATACTTATTTTCCACCATAATTTGCTAATTAAATTCATAAAAAATCCTACAATGTGATTTTTTGGATAATTTTTTTTTCTCATTTTGTCTGTCATAGTTGAAGTGTACCTATGATGAAAATTACAGGTCTCTCTCATCTTTTTAAGTGGGAGAACTTGCACAATTGGTGGCTGACTAAATACTTTTTTGCCCCACTGTATCTTGTTCTCCGCTGAAACCTGTTGATCAAATTTGATTAAACACATCCTTCTGTTCCCTGATAAACAGAGTGTTCAGAACTCACAGACCAGAACAAGAGGACAATCCTGACCTGAGTTCACATGATACACAGAGATTATTCCATTAATTTACATGGAATCATGTTGTTCTATGTTGGTCAGATATTTAAGGGGTGCTGTTGACAAAGCACAACGTCATCACTACTGCATACGCTTCTGTTTGTCTTAGTTATTGCCAAAATAATAGTGAGTAATATCCTGAGCAGAACTTCTAGTTGATGCAATGGCAGGTATCATGCTGATGGGAAACTATTATCACCATGCTGAGCTACCATCAATAGCTTAACATCTCTGGCTGTGTGTTTGCTTGTACTATACGTGTTAGTAGTTATTGTAGGATGGCTTCTTATGGGGGGGGGGGACTTCCGCCTAGGATTTAAAAATCACAACCAGGTGTGACTTCACACCAGGATGTTAATATCACACCCAGGTGTTGTATGTAAATATCAACCCCATTGTTCTGAGTGACCAGGGCTTCACAGAGTGGAGATGAATATGACACCCTTGTGTTTAGTTTTTTTTACCACGTGTTGTATGTAAACATCCCACCCCACTGTTCTGATTATAGTATTGTGGATGTGAGAAGGGGTCCTAGTGTCTGTGTGCAGATATGTTGTGAAAGGTGTTGGCGGGGTGAAAGAGACTATTGTGTTGGTAAAGTGGGGTATTGTATTGGGGACTATGGTGACACGGTGGGGGTTGGTATGATGGGTTAGTTAGGATGGGGGTTCCATGTCCGGGTATGACACACTGTCCAATTTTCTTAACCAGTGAGAATGTTTGAAGTTGTGATGGGTTAGACAGGAGGGAGGTTTGTGTGTTTATGTGTATTGGTGGGGAGGGGAGGGGCTGGTGATGTGGGTCTGGACAGTTTGGCAATGCTTAGTTTCCAAAATGCTTAGCTGCAAAATCTTGTGATTTATGAGGGGGCGGGACTTCACAACCTGGATATAAATATCACACCCATATGACTTCACGTGACTTCAAATGATGTCGGGTTTGTTCTGTCAAACAGCTCGTGATTTCAGAGAGGGGTTTGGCAGGAGCAAATAAAATGTGGTTATTAAATTAGAGCGTTATTATTTTGTATGTACACAGCTTTGATCTGTGTGTGTGTTCTTAATAGAGTTTCTAACACGGTCGCATTCCGCTTCGCTCCACAGGTAGTATCGCATTTAATTTCATTTCATTACAGTACAACGGTTTGATTTGTTTGATCTTAGCAAGCTACATAGCCGTCTTTGTATCAAAGATGATTTGTGTACTTTAGAGCAATTATCTAGGTTAGCTAGGCAGCTATTTTCGTCCTTTTAACGTAACGTAACGTAATCAACACTGCTAGCTAGCCAGCTAGCCACCGAATAGCAGCACTGTAGAAACTATTACATTCAACGGAACAACGGAACGACTTGATTAGTGTAGTGTTAGCTAGCTACATAGTTGTCTTTGCTGTCTTTGTATCTAAGATAACTGTGGAGTCTAGAGTAATTTCGGTTAGCTAGCCAGCTATTTTCGTCCGCCGCGCTGCCGTTTTCCTACCTAGTCAACACTGCTAGTCAACACTGCTAACACTGCTAGCTAGCCAACTTCTACCGAATAGCAGCACTGTAGAAACTATTACATTACAACGGTACGATTTGATTAGTGTAGTGTTAGCTAGCTAGTGTTAGCTAGCTACATAGTTGTCTTTGCTGTCCTTGTATCTAAGACAATTGCGTAGTTTAGACTAATTATCTAGCCAGTTACCGAGGTCACCTAGCCAGCTACACTTTCAAACAAAGTCAACAACGCAGCCACTGCTAGCTAGCCTACCTCAGCAGTACTGTATCATTTTAATCATTTTAGTCAATAAGATTTTTGCAACGTAAGCTTAACTTTCTGAACATTCGAGACGTGTAGTCCACTTGTCATTCCAATCTCCTTTGCATTAGCGTAGCCTCTTCTGTAGCCGGTCAACTATGTGTCTGTCTATCCCTGTTCTCTCCTCTCTGCACAGACCATACAAACGCTTCACACCGCGTGGCCGCGGCCACCCTAACCTGGTGGTCCCAGCGCGCACGACCCACGTGGAGTTCCAGGTCTCCGGCAGCCTCTGGAACTGCCGATCTGCGGCCAACAAGGCAGAGTTCATCTCAGCCTATGCTTCCCTCCAGTCCCTCGACTTCTTGGCACTGACGGAAACATGGATCACCACAGATAACACTGCTACTCCTACTGCTCTCTCTTCGTCTGCCCACGTGTTCTCGCACACCCCGAGAGCTTCTGGTCAGCGGGGTGGTGGCACCGGGATCCTCATCTCTCCCAAGTGGTCATTCTCTCTTTCTCCCCTTACCCATCTGTCTATCGCCTCCTTTGAATTCCATTCTGTCACAGTTACCAGCCCTTTCAAGCTTAACATCCTTATCATTTATCGCCCTCCAGGTTCCCTCGGAGAGTTCATCAATGAGCTTGATGCCTTGATAAGCTCCTTTCCTGAGGACGGCTCACCTCTCACAGTTCTGGGTGACTTTAACCTCCCCACGTCTACCTTTGACTCATTCCTCTCTGCCTCCTTCTTTCCACTCCTCTCCTCTTTTGACCTCACCCTCTCACCTTCCCCCCCTACTCACAAGGCAGGCAATACACTTGACCTCATCTTTACTAGATGCTGTTCTTCCACTAACCTCATTGCAACTCCCCTCCAAGTCTCCGACCACTACCTTGTATCCTTTTCCCTCTCGCTCTCATCCAACACTTCCCACACTGCCCCTACTCGGATGGTATCGCGCCGTCCCAACCTTCGCTCTCTCTCCCCCGCTACTCTCTCCTCTTCCATCCTATCATCTCTTCCCTCTGCTCAAACCTTCTCCAACCTATCTCCTGATTCTGCCTCCTCAACCCTCCTCTCCTCCCTTTCTGCATCCTTTGACTCTCTATGTCCCCTATCCTCCAGGCCGGCTCGGTCCTCCCCTCCCGCTCCGTGGCTCGACGACTCATTGCGAGCTCACAGAACAGGGCTCCGGGCAGCCGAGCGGAAATGGCGGAAAACTCGCCTCCCTGCGGACCTGGCATCCTTTCACTCCCTCCTCTCTACATTTTCCTCTTCTGTCTCTGCTGCTAAAGCCACTTTCTACCACTCTAAATTCCAAGCATCTGCCTCTAACCCTAGGAAGCTCTTTGCCACCTTCTCCTCCCTCCTGAATCCTCCTCCCCCTCCCCCCCCTCCTCCCTCTCTGCAGATGACTTCGTCAACCATTTTGAAAAGAAGGTCGACGACATCCGATCCTCGTTTGCTAAGTCAAACGACACCGCTGGTTCTGCTCACACTGCCCTACCCTGTGCTCTGACCTCTTTCTCCCCTCTCTCTCCAGATGAAATCTCGCGTCTTGTGACGGCCGGCCGCCCAACAACCTGCCCGCTTGACCCTATCCCCTCCTCTCTTCTCCAGACCATTTCCGGAGACCTTCTCCCTTACCTCACCTCGCTCATCAACTCATCCTTGACCGCTGGCTACGTCCCTTCCGTCTTCAAGAGAGCGAGAGTTGCACCCCTTCTGAAAAAACCTACACTCGATCCCTCCGATGTCAACAACTACAGACCAGTATCCCTTCTTTCTTTTCTCTCCAAACTCTTGAACGTGCCGTCCTTGGCCAGCTCTCCTGCTATCTCTCTCAGAATGAACTTCTTGATCCAAATCAGTCAGGTTTCAAGACTAGTCATTCAACTGAGACTGCTCTTCTCTGTATCACGGAGGCGCTCCGCACTGCTAAAGCTAACTCTCTCTCCTCTGCTCTCATCCTTCTAGACCTATCGGCTGCCTTCGATACTGTGAACCATCAGATCCTCCTCTCCACCCTCTCTGAGTTGGGCATCTCCGGCGCGGCCCACGCTTGGATTGCGTCCTACCTGACAGGTCGCTCCTACCAGGTGGCGTGGCGAGAATCTGTCTCCTCACCACGTGCTCTCACCACTGGTGTCCCCCAGGGCTCTGTTCTAGGCCCTCTCCTATTCTCGCTATACACCAAGTCACTTGGCTCTGTCATAACCTCACATAGTCTCTCCTATCACTGCTATGCAGACGACACACAATTAATCTTCTCCTTTCCCCCTTCTGATGACCAGGTGGCGAATCGCATCTCTGCATGTCTGGCAGACATATCAGTGTGGATGACGGATCACCACCTCAAGCTGAACCTCGGCAAGACGGAGCTGCTCTTCCTCCCGGGGAAGGACTGCCCGTTCCATGATCTCGCCATCACGGTTGACAACTCCATTGTGTCCTCCTCCCAGAGCGCTAAGAACCTTGGCGTGATCCTGGACAACACCCTGTCGTTCTCAACTAACATCAAGGCGGTGGCCCGTTCCGTAGGTTCATGCTCTACAACATCCGCAGAGTACGACCCTGCCTCACACAGGAAGCGGCGCAGGTCCTAATCCAGGCACTTGTCATCTCCCGTCTGGATTACTGCAACTCGCTGTTGGCTGGGCTCCCTGCCTGTGCCATTAAACCCCTACAACTCATCCAGAACGCCGCAGCCCGTCTGGTGTTCAACCTTCCCAAGTTCTCCCACGTCACCCCGCTCCTCCGCTCTCTCCACTGGCTTCCAGTTGTAGCTTGCATCCGCTACAAGACCATGGTGCTTGCCTACGGAGCTGTGAGGGGAACGGCACCTCAGTACCTTCAGGCTCTGATCAGGCCCTACACCCAAACAAGGGCACTGCGTTCATCCACTTCTGGCCTGCTCGCCTCCCTACCACTGAGGAAGTACAGTTCCCGCTCAGCCCAGTCAAAACTGTTCGCTGCTCTGGCACCCCAATGGTGGAACAAACTCCCTCACGACGCCAGGACAGCGGAGTCAATCACCACCTTCCGGAGACACCTGAAACCCCACCTCTTTAAGGAATACCTAGGATAGGACAAAGTAATCCTTCTGACCCCCCCCCCCCCCCTTAAAAGATTTAGATGCACTATTGTAAAGTGGCTGTTCCACTGGATATCTTAAGGTGAATGCACCAATTTGTAAGTCGCTCTGGATAAGAGCGTCTGCTAAATGACTGAAATGTAAATGTAAATGTAAATGTGTGTGTGTGTGTGTGTGTGTGTGTGTGTGTGTGTGTGTGTGTGTGTGTGTGTGTGTGTGTGTGTGTGTGTGTGTGTGTGTGTGTGTGTGTGTGTGTGTGTGTGTGTGTGTGTGTGTGTGTGTGTGTGTGTGTCAAGAAGGTTTGCTGTGTCTGTCAGCGTAGTGTCCAGAGCATGGAGGCGCTACCAGGAGACAGGCCAGTACATCAGGTGACATGGAGGAGGCCGTAGGAGGGCAACAACCCAGCAGCAGGACCGCACCTGTCGACACAAGCAAAAAAACTTGTGTCGACAGGTGCAGTTGTAGTACTGCTACTACCAGCAGTACTACACCTGCACCTGTAGACACAAGTTGTTCTGCTTCCACGAGCACATCCAATGCTAGCATCAGTAATTCTACATGTGTTGTTAGCCCAGCTAGCACGGACACTGACAGTTGTGAATCTGATACAGCCGAAGAGCTTCTGTACCTCTACCTGGGAAAGCACCGAACAATAGGCAGGGATGTTGGACCATCGGAGAGGCACAAATATGATGAGAACTACATTGATTTGGGGTTCACTTATATTGGGAGTAGTGCCTTTCCTCAGCCACACTCTGTTATATGTGCAAAAGTACAATCACACCACTCGATGAAACCTTCACTCTTGCGCAGACATTTAGAAACAAAACATGACAATTTGGAAAATAAGCCACAGGAGTTTTTTTGGGGAGAATTAGGACGACTTTCGAGTTGTAAGAAAGGTATAAAAGCAACAGATACCAAGAAGGGGCTAGAAGCGTCTTATATGGTGAGCTACCGAGTGGCCAGGACAGGAAAGCCCCATACTATTAAGGACTTAATTCTTCCTGTTGCTGTGGATATGGCTGGGACAATGCTGGGGGAAAGGGCCAAAAAAACTATACAGACAATGTCTTCATCAAACAACACTGTTTCACGACGCATCAGTGACATGGCAGGAGATGTTTTGAAACAATTACTGTTTCACATACAAGCCAGTAAATTCTATGCTTTACAGCTGGATGAGTCAACAGACGTGGTGGGCACAGCTCCTGGTATATGTCCATTATGTTTATGGAGGGTCAATTAAGGAAGACATCCTCTTCTGCAAACCACTGGAAACCAGGACAACAGGAGAGGATATTTTGAAAGTACTGGACAGCTTTGTGACATCAAATGGACTTTGGTGGTCAAGATGTGTTGGTATCTGTACTGATAGCGCAACAGCCATGCCAGGGAGACATAGTGTGGTAACGCGCGTGCAAGCAGTTGCTCCCGACGCCACTTGGGTACACTGCAGCATCCACTTGGCTCTTGCTGCCAAGGGAATGCCTGACAGCTTGAAATACGTTTTGGACACTACAGTAAAAATGATTAACTTTGTTAAAGCAAGGCCCCTGAACTCTTGTGTATTTTCTTCACTATGCAATGCTTTTAAAACTAATGCTTTTACAACATACAGAATTGCGCTGGTTATCAAGGGGCAAAGTTTTGACACGTTTTTTTAAATTGAGAGACGAGCTTAAAGTTTCCTTTACTGACCATAATTTACACTTGTCTGAACGCTTGCATGATGATGAGTTTCTAACACGACTGGCCTATCTGGGTGATGGTTTTTCTCGCTTGAATGATCTGAATCTAGGATTACAGGGACTCTCCGCAACTATTTTCAATGTACGGGACAAAATTAAGGCTATGATTAAGAAGTTGGAGCTCTTCTCTGTCTGCATTAACAAGGACAACACACAGGTCTTTCCATCATTGTATGATTTGTTGTGTGCAAATTAACTCAAGCTTACGGACAATGTCAAATGTGATATAGCAAAGCACCTGAGTGAGTTGGGTGCGCAATTACGCAGGTACTTTCCCGAAACGGATCCTCATCGAAATTGCAACAAGCGGTTCTGTGAAAATTGAATTTAATCAGAAGCCACTGCTAGATTTCTGGATTGGGCTGTACTCAGAGTATCCTGCCTTGGCAAATCGCACTGTTAAGACACTGATGCCCTTTGCAACCACGTACCTATGTGAGAGTGGATTCTCGGCCCTCGCTAGCATGAAAACTAAATACAGACACCCACTGTGTGGGAAATGATTTAAGACTGAGACTCTCTCCAACACAACCCAACATTGCAGAGTTATGTGCCTCCTTTCAAGCACACCCTTCTCATTAACCTGTGGTGAGTTATTCACAATTTTCGATGAACAAATAAGGTTTTATATGTAAGATGGTTAAATAAAGAGCAAAATGATTGATTATTGTTATATTATTATTTGTGCCTTGGTCCTATAAGAGCTCTTCGTCACTTCCCACGATTCGGGTTTTGACAAAAACTCACACTCATTCTTATGTTTAATAAATGTATCGTATTTTGTGTGTGTGTTAGGCTTGCAATGATGGCAAAAAACAACATTTGAAAGTACGCTGACCCTGATGCTAGAGGGGGTACGCAACTAGAGGTTGAATGTCTGAAGGGGTACGGGACAATAAAAAGTTTGGGAACCACTGGTCTACTGTAATCCTTGTTAATTATATTTAATTACTCTGACTCTCCGACAACTAGAGTGGCGGTAGTTCCAGGTACGCCCAAGTTTGAGATGGACACCTGTGAATAAGAGATAACAAGAGAATGTCAGATATTTTTCAAGACTAAAATATTTTAATAAGTTCAAAGGTTATGCCTACAAGTAGTAAAAATGTAAAACACACAAAGGATTAGCCTATTTCTGTCCTGCCCTCATGGCCTTTTCTTTGCAAAAGTCCTGATCAAAAATATGTTTACTGGGTGGTGTCCAGTCCAGATGATGCTTGCACATTTCTGGGAGGAAGGACATTAAAACTTCTTATGGCTGCAGCCCGACACCGGTACACTTATGACAACATCCAGCTCAAGTGCAGGGCGCGAAATTCAAAATATATTTTTTTTAAATATTTAACTTTCACACATTAACAAGTCCAAGACTCCAGATGAAAGGTGCACATCTTGTGAATCAAGCCAACATGTCCGATTTTTAAAATGTTTTACAGGGAAGACACAATATGTAAATCTATTAGCTAATCACGTTAGCAAAAGACACCAATATTCTTACTCCATCAGTAGCTATCACAAATTCGGCCAAATAAAGATAAAAATAGCCACTAACCAAGAAACAACCTCATCAGATGACAGTCTGATAACATATTTATTGTATAGCATGTGTTTTTTTCGAAAAATTTGCATATTTCAGGTATAATTCATAGTTTACATTTCAGCTACAATCAGAAATTGCACCGAAAGCAGCCATAATATTTACAGACACCAACGTCAAATACCTAATTACTCATCATAAAACATTTCTGAAAAATACATAGTGTACAGCAATTGAAAGACAGGCATCTTGTGATTCTAGACAATATTTCCGATTTATTAAATGTTTTACAGCGCAAACAAAATGTAGCCTGATATTAGCATAGCCACAATAGCCAGAAACACTTGGGCGCCCACGACCAGTCAACATGCATGACAGATATTAGAAATAGCATCATAAAATGTTTCTTACTTTTGGTGGTCTTCCGTCAGAATGTTGGATAAGGTGTCCTTTGTCCAGAATAGTCGTTGTTTTGATCTGGAACGGCAAATATCCCTCTTCATATAGCATGGGCACTTGCCAAGTGACACGGATTACTCCAACGTCAACAAAGTTAGAAAACGGAACACGGCAAAACTCCCGAAAAAGTTTCAATAATCTGATTAAACTATATTGAAAAAACATACGTTACGATGATATGGTGACATGTATCAAATCAAATCTAAGACGGAGATGTTCGTCTTTCATAACCACAGCTAAACAAAAGCCATATCCGTGTCCTCTTTCGCGCGCTCCAGAAACAGGATATGGACGGTCACGTCAAACAAAGACCTTTTATTCCACCTCTGACCAAGATAGACACAAAATTTCTTCTCTCACAGCATCTTGACAACCAGGGGAAGGCGTAGGAAGTGTTTGTAGACTCCTACGTAACACGCCCATGTATAGGCATGAGGTTGAACAGAGCATAGATTTCTGACATTTCACTTCCTGGTCAGGAAAAGTGCTGCAGAAGGATTTCTGTTTCACTCAGAGAAATAATTCAAACGTTTTTAGAAACTAGAGATTGTTTTCTATCCAATTGTAATAATAATATGCATATTGTACAAGCAAGAATTGAGTACGACGCCATTTGAAATGGGCACATATAATCTGGCTACTCAATACGCCCCCTGTAGCCATAAGAAGTTTTAACATTGCAAAACAGCTGAAATCTGATTATATCTGACTGAAAAGTCCTTAGCCACTACAACACCAGACAACAGACAATTGAACCTGTAAAAGAGGAAAGCAGACAACAATAGACAATACATCAAAACCTTGCATACTAGCAATTACATTCACTGACCCCCAAGTTCAAGCAATAAACTCATAAAGTACAAAGACCAAATACCTGAATTCACCTCCTTGTACTGGTGGAGCAGGTTCTTCTTATGCTGAAAGACAAATTCCATAAAATAGGTTAGAGTAAAAACATGAATTCATTTATGTCATATAGCTGGTTATTGCCTGTTGACTGCTACAGCTCTACTAGAATTATTGTGTGGTTTTAATTCTTACTTTTATTTTATATATATTATTATCCCATTGTTGAGAAAGAGCTCCCAAGGTAAGAATTTTGCTGGCCTGTTTAAACTTGACACTAAAAAACAAGCCCTGTATTCAACCTGTTTTCAGCCAAACAATGGCAATGCTAACACAACTGATTTGTCAAACATTTAACTTCATAATTACCAGCTAGCTAGATGTAAATTATGTTCATCTAGGCAGCCAATTAGTTAAAAATCAAAATCTATTATCCAATCTAGGGACCTATTTAGCCATAATTTCATCATGGTAATCTAGCTAGCCAATCTAGTATGTGTGTCACCTAGCTAACATGGGTTAGTATTTTAACCACAGTGGATATTTTTGGTGGTGAAACATGACAACCTGACAAACATGACAAAGATTATCATCATGTCATGCATGGCTTAGCACATTAGCAATAAACATTAACCAATCTAAAGTTAGCTCACCAGCTAGAGTTCTGGCTAGCTACTGTAGCAAGCTAGCTACTGTAGCAGGCAAGTTAGCAGGCTACCTGTATGCAACTGTTTAGCCCAGTAATCGTCCAAAGGACCCTAACGTTACTCCTTATAGTTGAATGCATTCAGTTATACAACTGACTAGGTATCCCCCTTTCCCTTTCCAAGGACCATACATGTTTTGCTTAGAGTTGAATTGGCTCTGGCAGCTAAAACAGCCAAATATTCCATTTAAACATGAATCGATACTCAATTGCGGTACGGTTCTAGAAACATAAAGCGCTCTACGTTCATATCAAAACAATTTCACAAATGCAAAATGTACACTTAGTGTAGTGTTTTAACCGGTTTTACACCGTTTTCGGGAACAACATATTTGTGGCGTCCATTTTCCATTTACATGCAGTTGTTCGGAGACGCAGCTAGCTAATTAGCATAGGTATGCCCGTGTCTGTTTTCCGTAAACAAGCACAGTAACATGAAAATATGGCCGTATGAGAACCTTTACCCTAACCCTAACCATATAAAGGTGTGTAGTAATTTTACCTTGTGTTTTTTGAAAAAAAATGTTTAGCTGCTATCAAAAGATACGTTCCTTATGGTTCCAAAACCGTACCACAAGCGATATGTTTTAATGTTCAGAACAAGCATCAGGGCTCTTAATTAACAAACCTCTGGCCAGAAGATAGTATCGTCAATAGGCACCAAGGGTAATTAGCATCTATGAATGGGTTGGCAACTGTTTAGCTACACAGCCATAGCTAGCAATGAAAACGTCTTTATGATACTGTGTTGAGCTCGCTAATAAAGTATGCACAGCAAGATATTTATATTTCAGTTGAATGCATTCAGTTTTACAACTGACAAGGTATCCCCCTTTCCCTATTTATACTGAACAAAAATATACAGTGCATTCGGAAAGTATTTAGACCCCTTGACCTTTTCCACACTTTGTTACGTTACAGCTTTATTTTAAAATTGATTAAATATTTTTCCCCCAGCAATCTACACACAATACCCCATAATGACGAAGCCAAAACACGTTTTCAGATTTTTTTGCTAATTTATTAAACATAAAAAACAGAAATACTTTATTTACATAAGTATTCAGACCTTTTGCTATGAGACTCGAAATTGAGCAAAGGTGCATCCTGTTTCCATTGATCATCCTTGAGATGTTTCTACAACTTGATTGGAGTCCACCTGTGGTAAATTCAATTGATTGAACATGATTTGGAAAGGCACACACCTGTCTATATCAGGTCCCACAGTTGACAGTGCGTGTCAGAGTAAAAACCAAGCCATGAGGTCAAAGAAATTGTCCGTAGAGCTCTGAGACAAGGTTGTCTCGAGGCACAGATCTTGGGAAGGGTACCAAAAATCGTCTACAGCATTGAAGGTCCCAAAGAACATAGTGGCCTCCATCATTCTTAAATGGAAGAGGTTTGGAACCACCTCTCTTCCTAGACATGGCCGCCCGGCCAAACTGAGCAATCGGGGGAGAAGGGCCTTGGTCAGGGAGATGACCAAGAACCCGATGGTCACTCTGACAGCGCTCCAGAGTTCCTCTGTGGAGATGGGAGAACCTTCCAGAAGGACAACCATCTCTGCAGCACTCCACCAATCAGGCCTTAATGGTAGAGTGGCTAGACGGAAGTCACTTCTTAGAAAAAGTCATATGACAGCCCGCTTGGAGTTTGCCAAGATTGAACTATTTGGCCTGAATACCAAGTGGCACATCTGGAGGAAAACTGACACCATCCCTACAGTGAGGCATGGTGGTGGCAGCAGCATGCTGTGGGAATGTTTTTCAGTGGCAGCGACTGGGAGACTAGTAAGGATCGAGGGAAAGATGAACGGAGCAAAGTACAGAGAGATCCTTGATGAAAACCTGCTCCAGAGCTCTCAAGTCGTCAGACTGGGGCGAAGGTTCACCTTCCAACAGGACAACGCATGAGTGGCCTTGTGAAAAGTCTCTGAATGTCCTTGAGTGGCCCAGCCAGAGCCCGGACTTGAACACGATTGAACATCTGGAGAAAACTTAAAATAGCTGTACAGCAATGCTCTCCATCCAACCTGACAGAGCTTGAGAGGATCTGCAGAAAATAATGGGAGAAGCTCCCCAAATACAGGTGTGCCAAGGTTGTAGAGTCATCCCCCTGAAGAATCAAGGCTGTAATCACTGCCAAAGGCACTTCAACAAAGTACTGAGTAAAGTATCTAAATACTTAAGTAAATCTGATATTTCAGTTTAGTTTTTTTTCATTATAGAGTATTGTGTGTGGATTTATGAGGGGGGAAACTATTTATTAAATATTAGAATAAGGCTGTAATGTAACAAAATATGGAAAAAGTCAAGGGGTCTGAATAGTCCAAATGCACTGTAAACACAAGATGCAACAATTTCAAAGATTTTACTGAGTTTCAGTTTATATAAGGAAATCCGTCAGTTGAAATTCATTCATCTATGGATTTTAAATGACTGGGAATAGATATATGCATCTGTTGGTCACAGATACCTTAAGAAAAAGTAGGGGCTTGGATCAGAAAACCAGTCAGTGTTTGGTGTGCCCACCATTTGCCTCCTTCGCATAGAGTTGATCAGGCTGTTGATTGTGGCCTGTGGAATGTTGTCAGGTGAGTATGCAGGCCATGGAAGAACTGGGAAATGTTCAGCTTCCAGGAATTGTGTACAGATCCTTGCGACATGGGCCGCCACATTATCATGCTGAAACATGAAGTGTTACATGAATGACAGAAAATACACACATCAATGTAAATACAAAATGCAAGCAGAAAGAACAACATGGTCATAAAAAACAAACACTTTCATCAGTAGTAAGGTCCTCAATCAGCCTTGACTTGCCCTAAAGGCACAAAAACATCAAATATAAGAGCATTTTGAAGATTGTTCCACAAATAAGGTGCAAGAAAAGCTCAATTACTTACTCAGTAGAAACCAAAGTAATTATCAGAGTTAACCATCCCTGAGACTGGGTGTGGTAACTTGTATGTCTAAAGTTTAGTAAAGATGTTAGGTACAGTAGGGACTTTTTGTAAAAGGGCTTTATAAATCAAAACATAGCAATGTATCAACCTACGTGACATCAAAGAGGGCCAACCAACTTAGAAAATGCAGTGATGAGTGCTAAAATTGTCGCCCATAATAAAGCGCAGTGTGCTATGATAAACTGCATCTAACGACTTTAATGAAATGGCAACTGCGTTCATATAGATGTCGCCATAGTCTAGGACTGATAGGAACGTCGACTGAATAATCTACTATTTAGCGAGAGCAGGACCTATTTCTATAGAAGCCCATTTTTACTCTCAGCTTCTTAAACTCATCAATGTTTTTTAAAAGATAGCTTTTCATTTAAAAAAAATCCTTTATTTAGTTAGGCAAGTCAGTTAAGAACAAATTCTTATTTTACAATGACGGCCTACCCCGGCCAAACCAACCTGGACGATGTTGGGCCAATTGTGCGCAGCCAACCTGGACCGATGTCTGGGCCTACTATGAATGAATCCTCAACATTCAGATTCACATTTTATGTGGGCCTAGGCCTACTCTGTTCATTTTGGTTTCTGAACTATTCATTCTGAATTTTGATATGAATTTCAATTATCCTTGGGATTTGTTATTAAGATTGTAGTGAAATCAAATATTGTATTCATTTTGACATAGTTATACAGAATAGAGACGATGAATGCTGTTAATGAAAGCGTTATTTTAACTAAATCATTCAACCGAATGGTGACGTCAGAAGTATAGTGGTTCTTAAGTGTCACGTTCTTCTGCTTGTCTCCATTCTTTCACCTGCACTGATCTGAGAGAACTGGACAGGCGAAAGCTAAATTGAAGAAAATATTATAAAGAACTCTAGTGACACCGTGTGGCTAGCCTAAAACACATAGAATCTGTTGCTTTTATTACCCACTAAGGATGCACTGCACCATACAGTATCATGACAAAGATAACAAGTCATGTTCTCTCCATGACTCACCACATGAAAACAAGCCACATGAAAACCACTCCACTCAAGGATGTTAATGAATCACTTTGTTGCTTAACACCCTGACGACTCAAAACTTTCACTGTCTGCAAACATATTTTCAGACATCTAGCTATGCCTTCAGATGAACGTCTACCAGTTTACAACGCACTGTAGCACCTAACATTCACAAAGGCTCAACTAAACACATTGTGCACCCTAATTGCAAAACGTTGTCTTCATGAACAATGCAATTTAAAGTGAAACTGTAACGATTGTCTATTTCGTCCTCCTCATCGGACGAGGAGAGGCGAGAAGGATCGGACCAATATGCAGAGTGGTTCGTGCTCATGATGATTTATTAAAACCGAAACTGAACACTGAAATACAAAACAATAAACGAAGTGCAGAAAACCGAAACAGTACCGTGTGGTGAAAACACTAACACGGTAGACAAACACCCACAAAACACACGTGAAACCCAGGCTGCCTAAGTATGATTCTCAATCAGGGACAACGATTGACAGCTGCCTCTGATTGAGAATCATACCAGGCCGAACACAAAATCCCAACATAGAAAATCACACATAGACAACCCACCCAACTCACGCCCTGACCAACTAAATAAATACAAAACAAGGGAAAACAGGTCAGGAACGTGACAGAAACACTTTCCAGTTTTGACTTAAAGACATTCTAAGTTGAGGGTCAGTTAGCCTAGTGGGGCGGCAGGTAGCCTAGTGGTTAGAGCTTTGGACTGAAAGGTTGCAAGATCGAATCCTCGAGCGGACAAGGTAAAAATCTGTCGTTCTGACCCTGAACAAGGCAGGTTACCCACTGTTCCTAGGCCGTCATTGAAAATAAGAATTTGTTCTTAACTGACTTGCCTAGTTAAATAAAGGATAAATAAAGTTCAGTTCAACTCCCTTTTAAAATGTAATGATTAACCTTGACTCTATGTGTGTGCAGAAGCAGGTCCCTTCCATGCCTTTGAGTCAGATGAATACTGGTGCACTCACTGCCTGCCTGATGTAAGGTAAAGATAGGTTACAGACAAAGCTTTGAGAGTGGTTAGAGAATAGCTTAATGGAAATTAAAAAACTGTAGTCAGGGAAAGGGAGAGGGGGGAAAGATGGGGAGGGAAAGCAAGAGACCCATTAGTCGTGCTTTGAGTAGATGGTTGTCTATTGTGTGAGCTAAAGTATGCAAATTATCGTCAATCAGAGCATCCCTTTCTTTCACCTGTCCCTCTCTATTCTTTTTTCTCAGTTGGAGGCAAAGAGAGAGTTTAGAGTGATGCCCCAAATAAATAAAAAATGCATAACAATCTTTACAAATGTCAAGGCCTTCGATCGCAAATATTGTTTATTTTCTGCCTTGTTTTGTGTACTGTTGGGCGTGACAGAAAATGGCACAAGGAAAAACACGTAGTAATAGTTCGTAATTACACACCTGGGACGATCTGCCTCTTTGAAAGAGAACACTTGGATGCTACCATGCTGTGCGAGAAAATTAGTGATTCTCCACCTTCCTCAGTAGGGTAGTCATTGACAATACATGTATCTATATGTACATCAGCATTATGTGTGAAACAGCTTGCTGGATACAGTAAACACATGGCTCTAATACAGAACACATGCACAACATACACAAAGACATTTACATTTTAGTAATTTAGCAGGCGCTCTTATCCAGAGCGACTTACAGTTGAATTCATTTTAAGATAGCTTGGTGGGACAACCACATATCATATTCATAGTAAGTACATTTTTCCTCAAAGTAGGGGAGAACCGTGACAAACGTAGCACTTACTCAGAGATCGATAAAGCTAGAGATGCCATATTCTATGACGAACAACGTATATATGTCCTCTACCATTAGTAATTTAATTCCTAGGGTTAATGAGTTGAAATTAAATAGACCAAGAACAGAACTACCACAACGTTACTTTTGTACCTGCCGGTGGGGCGGGAGTGACACAGTCTTGGGACGGAAGTAACACCTGGCGAGAAGTGCACAATATCTGTCTTATCTCCATATTTCTGGTTTGTAATGCTAGTTACTTTCAAAAAATGTACTATCAGCCATAATTTCATGTTTGTGTTGATTTTAATACTTCATGCTGTAGGTTCACCATTTTTGTAAATTAACCATGCGACATCGCAACGTTGCTCAACCACAATATTTTGCCTTACAATATTTATTGGACTAAAATAGATCACATAATAGCTATATTAACCAATTTTCTCATCTCACTTTAATGGGAATGTAGTAGGAGATGCTTTTCACCATTTTCAATGACTATTCATCCTTAGCCCTACCAATCAGGTGCCCTCCAGCTGTTATTGTCATGTGCGCTCCTCATGTGTTGATAGAATAAATGTCTTTACTCTCTTCACAAACAGAAAACTTATCATGCTTATCACATTTCCATGGTTTGACAGAAGGTAATTGACCACCAGAATCATAAAGATATATATTTTTTAACCCCCAACTTGGCGGTAAAAGCTTATGTGAGAAGCTGATCCATCAAGTCAACTGAGTAAGGCATAATTCTAATGATGTCATATATAATTTTCAAACATTCAGGCAATATAAACCAGAGGAGAAAAACGTGCTTAAATGTGTTTCTATTTTATTCCAGGTCATCAGTTTACATTGTGTTACTTTCGCCCCACCCGTCTCTCCTGTAACTTCTCCCAGGCTAATACCCAAGACTAGCTAGCATGATACTTGAAACCAGTGGAGGATGCCGAGGGGAGGACAGCTCATAATAATGTCTGGAACGGAGCGAATGG
>NW_026602243.1:0-21984 GCF_029448725.1 Salvelinus fontinalis | reverse complement strand
ATAACTACACTGTACTGTATGGCCCAGTGGGGAGAGAGACACTGGGTTGTAACTACACCGTACTGTATGGCCCAGTGGGGAGAGAGACACTGGGTTGTAACTACACTGTACTATATGGCCCAGTGGGGAGAGAGAGACACTGGGTTGTAACTACACTGTACTGTATGGCCCAGTGGGGAGAGAAAGACACTGGGTTTTAACTACACTGTACTGTATGGCCCAGTGGGGAGAGAGACACTGGGTTGTAACTACACTGTACTGTATGGCCCAGTGGGGAGAGAGACACTGGGTTGTAACTACACCGTACTGTATGGCCCAGTGGGGAGAGAGACACTGGGTTTTAACTACACTGTACTGTATGGCCCAGTGGAGAGAGAGACACTGGGTTGTAACTACACTGTACTATATGGCCCAGTGGGGAGAGAGAGACACTGGGTTTTAACTACACCATACTGTATGGCCCAGTGGGGAGAGAGACACTGGGTTATAACTACACTGTACTGTATGGCCCAGTGGAGAGAGAGACACTGGGTTGTAACTACACTGTACTGTATGGCCCAGTGGGGAGAGAGACACTGGGTTATAACTACACCGTACTGTATGGCCCAGTGGAGAGAGAGACACTGGGTTGTAACTACACTGTACTGTATGGCCCAGTGGAGAGAGAGACACCGGGTTGTAACTACACCGTACTGTATGGCCCAGTGGGGAGAGAGACACTGGGTTGTAACTACACTGTACTGTATGGCCCAGTGGGGAGAGAGACACTGGGTTGTAACTACACCGTACTGTATGGCCCAGTGGAGAGAGAGACACTGGGTTATAACTACACTGTACTGTATGGCCCAGTGGAGAGAGAGACACTGGGTTATAACTACACTGTACTGTATGGCCCAGTGGGGAGAGAGAGACACTGGGTTGTAACTACACTGTACTGTATGGCCCAGTGGGGAGAGAGAGACACTGGGTTGTAACTACAATGTACTGTATGGCCTAGTAGGTTAAAGGTCAGACTAGACATGCTGGATGAGATGAGGCAACTCCCAGTCAGCATTTACCTGTAGTAAACTGTAGGATATTTATATTCCAATATTCTGTTTTTGTTGTAGTACTTTGGATGTACAGTATGAAGCTGTATTCACTCCCTTGTACAGTTTTCACATTGTGTTGTTTTCCTGTAAAGTAGGGACTGGTGGTAGAATTGTAAATATATTATTGATACAATTAGGCCTCTCCATGTATTCACCTATCACCTCGAACAGCATATCCTAACCTGTTGGTCACCGTTAGACATTTTCTAGGAGTTTCACAAAGCACACCAGATGATATTGTGGGCATCCCAGAACAAAACTCTCAAACCAAACCCAGCCCCGACACGTCTTCCAACCGGTTGCCATGGAAACCGGACAAATGTGAAGAAGGAAGGAAAGAAAAAGAGGAGGAGAAGGGGCTAATGTCTTTTCACCTTCGTATGCTTTGAGCTCCCTGGTTTAAAGCAAATCTTAAACATTTGCCTCAAACTTTAACTAAGTGTGTCCAGACATTGGCCAAACAGACTGTCGAATCATTAGACGATGACTCAGTGCCTTTCATGTACGAACGTTACTCATGTTTTTGGATCTATCTAAGTTGATTAATTTGCTCCCTCTGATCAACATGGTTTCCAGTCAAAATATATGGCTGCTGTTCCAAGGGAAGCGTTGGAGCAAAACATTCAGCAGAACAGAAAGAGTTTGGATCGCGGTCACGGGCAAATAAATAAACCATTTGAAGAGGAGAAGTCTCAGCGTCTCTGTGAACGCCACAGTTTTCACTCAGATTATCCAGTAATCAGACGGTGAAGGATTCCCTTGACGTTCAAAGCCATGAATTGTGCTCTGAAATAAATAGCAGAATCCTTTGAAGACACAGGAAGAAGTGGAGAATCAGTGTCCACTGACTCTTGAATTCTCTTGTCGACTTGCCAGCATTTTTAAGATAGTGAACATGCATTGACTCAATAACTCAAGATTATTAAGATATATATTTTTTAAGTTACTATGCCCATGTTCAATGTCTTATTGATGTAAAGTGACTACAACTTCTATACATGATCAATCCATGCTAAAGAAACTACATGATATACACAGTGCTTCAGAAATGTCAACACACGTAATAATGAAAAGGATAAGGTCAGGGATCAATATGTCTTTGTAGAGTTGTAACCTTATACACTATACATTTCCTTTGCAAATGTGCACCATGTGTGGACAAAGATGACTTGCAGAACATGTACTTGCAATGGCAGGTTCTGACCACAAAATGGCATACTTCTTGCCCAGTTACTGTGCAAAGGAATGTAAACAATATCGTGGACAATCAATTAATGCAAAAAAAAAAATTTCAACATTTTGGGACTTTGTTGCTTTCTAAGTTGTTATTCCCTGATACAACATCGAAACATGATGTATCATTTTATTCTACTGTAAGTTTTCCTGAAAAATACGTTTTGTGTGAGCGGCCAGAGAATTTGTCCTTGGTTAAAAATGTTTTCACCTTTTCAGGAGTACTGAAAATATGCCACCCTTACAGGCACTGCAGCTGTTTTCAGAAATGACTCAACCTCAGCTGAGTCGGAAGAAACCGGAAGCATCCAGTTTTCAGTGAAAAAGGAAAGAGGAAAGAGGTGGTTCCGATTCTGCCACCCCGCTTTATTCCTTAGTCACCAAGTCAGCCTATATAGTGATCTACAGTGCACTTAGTCACCAAGTCAGCCTATGTAGTGATCTACAGTGCACTTAGTCACCAAGTCAGCCTATATAGTGATCTACAGTGCACTTAGTCACCAAGTCAGCCTATATAGTGATCTACAGTGCACTTAGTCACCAAGTCAACCTATATAGTGATCTACAGTGCACTTAGTCACCAAGTCAGCCTATATAGTGATCTACAGTGCACTTAGTCACCAAGTCAGCCTATATAGTGATCTACAGTGCACTTAGTCACCAAGTCAGCCTATATAGTGATCTACAGTGCACTTAGTCACCAAGTCAGCCTATATAGTGATCTACAGTGCACTTAGTCACCAAGTCAGCCTATATAGTGATCTACAGTGCACTTAGTCACCAAGTCAGCCTATATAGTGATCTACAGTGCACTTAGTCACCAAGTCAGCCTATATAGTGATCTACAGTGCACTTAGTCACCAAGTCAGCCTATATAGTGATCTACAGTGCACTTAGTCACCAAGTCAGCCTATATAGTGATCTACAGTGCACTTAGTCACCAAGTCAGCCTATATAGTGATCTACAGTGCACTTAGTCACCAAGTCAGCCTATGTAGTGATCTACAGTGCACTTAGTCACCAAGTCAGCCTATATAGTGATCTACAGTGCACTTAGTCACCAAGTCAGCCTATGTAGTGATCTACAGTGCACTTAGTCACCAAGTCAGCCTATGTAGTGATCTACAGTGCACTTAGTCACCAAGTCAGCCTATATAGTGATCTACAGTGCACTTAGTCACCAAGTCAGCCTATATAGTGATCTACAGTGCACTTAGTCACCAAGTCAGCCTATATAGTGATCTACAGTGCACTTAGTCACCAAGTCAGCCTATATAGTGATCTACAGTGCACTTAGTCACCAAGTCAGCCTATATAGTGATCTACAGTGCACTTAGTCACCAAGTCAGCCTATATAGTGATCTACAGTGCACTTAGTCACCAAGTCAGCCTATATAGTGATCTACAGTGCACTTAGTCACCAAGTCAGCCTATATAGTGATCTACAGTGCACTTAGTCACCAAGTCAGCCTATATAGTGATCTACAGTGTACTTAGTCACCAAGTCAGCCTATATAGTGATCTACAGTGCACTTAGTCACCAAGTCAGCCTATATAGTGATCTACAGTGTACTTAGTCACCAAGTCAGCCTATATAGTGATCTACAGTGCACTTAGTCACCAAGTCAGCCTATATAGTGATCTAGAGTGCACTTAGTCACCAAGTCAGCCTATATAGTGATCTACAGTGCACTTAGTCACCAAGTCAGCCTATGTAGTGATCTACAGTGTACTTAGTCACCAAGTCAGCCTATATAGTGATCTACAGTGCACTTAGTCACCAAGTCAGCCTATATAGTGATCTACAGTGCACTTAGTCACCAAGTCAGCCTATGTAGTGATCTACAGTGCACTTAGTCACCAAGTCAGCCTATATAGTGATCTACAGTGCACTTAGTCACCAAGTCAGCCTATGTAGTGATCTACAGTGTACTTAGTCACCAAGTCAGCCTATATAGTGATCTACAGTGCACTTAGTCACCAAGTCAGCCTATATAGTGATCTACAGTGTACTTAGTCACCAAGTCAGCCTATATAGTGATCTACAGTGCACTTAGTCACCAAGTCAGCCTATATAGTGATCTACAGTGCACTTAGTCACCAAGTCAGCCTATATAGTGATCTACAGTGCACTTAGTCACCAAGTCAGCCTATGTAGTGATCTACAGTGTACTTAGTCACCAAGTCAGCCTATATAGTGATCTACAGTGCACTTAGTCACCAAGTCAGCCTATATAGTGATCTACAGTGCACTTAGTCACCAAGTCAGCCTATGTAGTGATCTACAGTGCACTTAGTCACCAAGTCAGCCTATATAGTGATCTACAGTGCACTTAGTCACCAAGTCAGCCTATGTAGTGATCTACAGTGTACTTAGTCACCAAGTCAGCCTATATAGTGATCTACAGTGCACTTAGTCACCAAGTCAGCCTATATAGTGATCTACAGTGCACTTAGTCACCAAGTCAGCCTATGTAGTGATCTACAGTGCACTTAGTCACCAAGTCAGCCTATATAGTGATCTACAGTGCACTTAGTCACCAAGTCAGCCTATATAGTGATCTACAGTGCACTTAGTCACCAAGTCAGCCTATATAGTGATCTACAGTGCACTTAGTCACCATTCAGCCTATGTAGTGATCTACAGTGCACTTAGTCACCAAGTCAGCCTATATAGTGATCTACAGTGCACTTAGTCACCAAGTCAGCCTATATAGTGATCTACAGTGCACTTAGTCACCAAGTCAGCCTATATAGTGATCTACAGTGCACTTAGTCACCAAGTCAGCCTATATAGTGATCTACAGTGTACTTAGTCACCAAGTCAGCCTATATAGTGATCTACAGTGCACTTAGTCACCAAGTCAGCCTATATAGTGATCTACAGTGCACTTAGTCACCAAGTCAGCCTATGTAGTGATCTACAGTGTACTTAGTCACCAAGTCAGCCTATATAGTGATCTACAGTGCACTTAGTCACCAAGTCAGCCTATATAGTGATCTACAGTGCACTTAGTCACCAAGTCAGCCTATGTAGTGATCTACAGTGCACTTAGTCACCAAGTCAGCCTATATAGTGATCTACAGTGCACTTAGTCACCAAGTCAGCCTATATAGTGATCTACAGTGCACTTAGTCACCAAGTCAGCCTATATAGTGATCTACAGTGCACTTAGTCACCAAGTCAGCCTATATAGTGATCTACAGTGCACTTAGTCACCAAGTCAGCCTATGTAGTGATCTACAGTGCACTTAGTCACCAAGTCAGCCTATATAGTGATCTACAGTGCACTTAGTCACCAAGTCAGCCTATATAGTGATCTACAGTGCACTTAGTCACCAAGTCAGCCTATATAGTGATCTACAGTGCACTTAGTCACCAAGTCAGCCTATGTAGTGATCTACAGTGCACTTAGTCACCAAGTCAGCCTATGTAGTGATCTACAGTGCACTTAGTCACCAAGTCAGCCTATATAGTGATCTACAGTGCACTTAGTCACCAAGTCAGCCTATATAGTGATCTACAGTGCACTTAGTCACCAAGTCAGCCTATATAGTGATCTACAGTGCACTTAGTCACCAAGTCAGCCTATATAGTGATCTACAGTGCATTCGGAAAGTATTCAGATCCCTTGACTTTTTCCACATTTTGTTACATTACAGCCTTATTCTAAAATTGATTAAATTGTTTTTTTCCCTCATCAATCTACACACAATACCCCATAATGACAAAGCAAAAACAGTTTTTTAGAAATGTTTGCAAATTTAAAATAAAAAACTGAAATATCACATTTACATAAGTATTCAGACTCAGCACTTTCTTGAAGCACTTTTGGCAGAGATTACAGCCTCGAGTCTTCTTGGGTATGATGCTACAAACTTGGCACACCTGTATTTGAGGAGTTTCTCCTATTCTTCTCTGCAGATCCTCTCAAGCTCTGTCAGGTTGGATGGGGAGTGCGCTGCAGAGCTATTTTCAGGCCTCTCCAGAGATGTTCGATCGGGTTTAAGTCCAGGCTCTGGCTGGGCCACTCAAGGACATTCAAAGACTTGTCCCGAAGCCACTTCTGCGTTGTCTTGGCTGTGTGCTTAAAGGTTGTTGTCCTGTTGGAAGGTGAACCTTCGCCAAAGTCCTGAGGGCTCTGGAGCAGGTTTTCATCAAGAAACTCTCAGTACTTTGCGCCATTCATCTTTCCCACGATCCTGACGAGTCTCCCAGTGCCTGCCGCTGAAAAATCCCCACAGCATGATGCTGCCACCACCATGCGTCACCGCTTGGCATACAGGCGTCACATCTGAGTTCAATCTTGGTTTCATCAGACCAGAGAATCTTGTTTCTTATGGTCTAAGAGTCCATTAGGTGCATTTTGGCAAACTCCAAGCGGACTATCATGTGCCTTTTACTGAGGAGTGGCTTCTACCTGGCCACTCTACCATAAAGGCCTGATTGGTGGAGTGCTGCAGAGATGGTTGTCGTTCTGGAAAGTTCTCCCATCTCCACAAAGGAACTTTGGAGCTCTGTCAGAGTGACCATTGGGTTCTTGTCACCTCCCTGACCAAGGCCCTTCTCTCTTGATTGCTCAGTTTGGCCTGGCGGCCAGCTCTAGAAAGAGTCTTGGTGGTTCCAAACTTCTTCCATTTAAGAATGATGGAGACCACTGTGTTCATGGGGACCTTCAATGCTGCAGAAATGTTTTTTTGTACCCTTCCCCAGATCTGTGCCTCAACACAATTCTGTCTCAGAGCTCTACGGACAATTCCTTAGACATCATGGCTTGGTTTTTGCTCTGACATGCACTGTCACATGTGGGACCTTTATATATATAGACAGGTGTGTACCTTTCCAAGTCATGACCAATCAATTGAATTTACCACAGGTGGACTCCAATCAAGTTGTAGAAACATCAAGGATGATAAATGGAAACAGCTCAATTTCGAGATCCATAGCAAAGGGTCAGAATACTTATACTTATGTAAATAACTATTTCTGTTGTTTTTTAAAAATAAATTAGCAAAAATGTCTAAAAAACTGTTTTGCTTTGTCATTATGGGGTATTGTGTGTAGATTAAGGAGGATTGTTTTTATTTGATCCATTTTAGAATAAGGCTGTAACATAACATTTGGAAAAAGTCAAGGCGTCTGAATACTTTCCGAATGCACTGTAATTCCCCTATATCTTTCTTAACACCACTGCTTTAACTTATCTAAGCCGGAATTCCATGTTATGCACTGTTGCACATGGATATGAATCTATCATCATTTAGGAGAAATGTAGGAGTACTGTTTGGGGGTTCTGGTGTCCAAGAAGTTCATTCAGGAACAACAACAGTGTCTGGTGTCTGCTCCATGCAGACGAGGAGTCAGCAGAGCCAAGTTCTTTGTGTCCCCAGACTCAATAATAATGGTATATAATACAATGTGACTAACAGGACAGAATGTTTCAACATCTTATATCTTAGTATATGTGGCCCCAGTGGGAATTGAACCCACGACCCTGGCTCAGCTCAGCAGGATTTAGCATCACAATCTCTTTATCTCAATCTCTTCATTCAAAGACTCAATCGTGGACACTTACTGACGGTTGTGGCTGCTTTGTGTGATGTATTGTTGTCTCTACCTTCTTTCCCTTTGTGCTGTTGTCTGCGCCCAATAATGTTTGTACCATGTTTTGTGCTGCTACCATGTTGTGTTGCTACCATGTTGTTGTTAAGTTGTGTTGCTACCATTTTGTTGTCATGTTGTGTTGCTACCATGCTGTGTTGTCATGTGTTGCTGCCTTTCTATGTTGTTGTCTTAGGTCTCTCTTTATGTAGTGTTTTGTTGTGTGTTTTGTCCTATATTTATATTGTGTTCATTCATTTAAAAAAAAATCCCAGACACACATCCTCGCAGGAGGCCTTTTGCCTTTTGGTAGGCCGTCATTGTAAATAAGAATTTGTTCTTAACTGACTTGCCTAGTTAAATAAAGGTTAAATAAAAACATATATAAATAAAATAAAAATCACAGGAGAGGAAGTTTTGCTCGCAGAGGTGGTTTGCTCACATTGCCCCTGCTGTAGGTGTCGTGACCAGTGACTTACCCTCCACAGGAAACGTCAGTTTGGGGTAATGACCTGCTTCCTCACATGGAGGCACGCTGGTGTATTTACGTTGCTCTGCTATTTACCACTGACCTCACCCACCAGAGGGAAGTCAATGGTGATGAATGGGACTGCAGGCGTTTGTGATGTTCATCAATTCTGTGTGTGTGTCATCAAGTGGATGAATGGTATACACTGGATGTGTACGTTAACCTACTGATGTTTAGGGTCCTGGGTTACTAGGGTTACTGTATAATGTTCAATGGTATGGACACTGTTGAAATGGCAAAATACTAGCTTAGTCTTAGCTAGTCAAACTACATGTTTCTGTAGCTTGCATTTTCTACATCACATTTTAGATGACCCCGGTTATATGTTTTAGTATTAGTCCTGGTCCAGACATACTCTGCTGGGGTCCATGCTCATACGTTCCCATGTTCCTCTGATCAGCCCTGCCTCCTTCCCTCCATAGAGAGAGGTTAGTTGTTTATGTGTGAACGGGTCATGTCTTTGGGATGACGGGGTGCTGGTTTGACGGCTGGCTTGGCTGGGACATCTCCAGAGCTGTACAGAGCTAGAGGGATGAAGGGAAGAGACGGGGCTGGTAAAAAGGGGCCTGTTGAAACGGAGGATGAGGGATAGCACCTCTGTGGAAACCGCTCGCCAAGCTCTCTTTCTACCTCAGCTACTTGGCACATGCTCGGACTGATGCTCCAGCAGGAATGTTATGTCTTGTTTTTTGGGAGCTATGCGTAGTCCCTGGGCAGCAGAGTGCAGTGCAGCATGTGGCGAGGAACTGATCTTTACCTGCTGTGAACGTGCACTACATGACGCAGGTCAAAAGCGTGAGCGTGTAGCGCCATGACGGGGTTGAACGGGGTTACCATGCAATAACAATAACAAGCTCATGCCTTACAGCTACTTTGATGACCAACGCCACCCTCATGGTAAATGTCTGTTGTTGTTGGGGAAATGCCACCCTCATGGTAAATGGCTGTTGCTGTTGGGGAAATGCCTCCCTCATGGTAAATGTCTGTTGTTGTTGGGGAAATGCCACCCTCATGGTAAATGTCTGTTGTTGTTGGGGAAATGCCTCCCTCATGGTAAATGGCTGTTGTTGTTGGGGAAATGCCACCCTCATGGTAAATGTCTGTTGTTGTTGGGGAAATGCCTCCCTCATGGTAAATGGCTGTTGTTGTTGGGGAAATGCCACCCTCATGGTAAATGGCTGTTGCTGTTGGGAAATGCCACCCTCATGGTAAATGTCTGTTGTTGTTGGGGAAATGCCTCCCTCATGGTAAATGGCTGTTGTTGTTGGGGAAATGCCACCCTCATGGTAAATGACTGTTGCTGTTGGGGAAATGCCACCCTCATGGTAAATGGCTGTTGTTGTTGGGGAAATGCCACCCTCATGGTAAATGGCTGTTGCTGTTGGGGAAATGCCACCCTCATGGTAAATGGCTGTTGTTGTTGGGGAAATGCCACCCTCATGATAAATGGCTGTTGTTGTTGGGGAAATGCCACCCTCATGGTAAATGTCTGTTGCTGTTGGGGAAATGCCACCCTCATGGTAAATGGCTGTTGTTGTTGGGGAAATGCCACCCTCATGGTAAATGGCTGTTGCTGTTGGGGAAATGCCACCCTCATGGTAAATGGCTGTTGCTGTTGGGGAAATGCCACCCTCATGGTAAATGGCTGTTGCTGTTGGGGAAATGCCACCCTCATGGTAAATGTCTGTTGTTGTTGTTGGGGAAATGCCACCCTCATGGTAAATGGCTGTTGTTGTTGGGGAAATGCCACCCTCATGGTAAATGGCTGTTGCTGTTGGGGAAATGCCACCCTCATGGTAAATGGCTGTTGTTGTTGGGGAAATGCCACCCCCATGGTAAATGGCTGTTGCTGTTGGGGAAATGCCACCCTCATGGTAAATGTCTGTTGTTGTTGGGGAAATGCCACCCTCATGGTAAATGGCTGTTGTTGTTGGGGAAATGCCACCCTCATGGTAAATGGCTGTTGTTGTTGGGGAAATGCCACCCTCATGGTAAATGTCTGTTGTTGTTGGGGAAATGCCACCCTCATGGTAAATGGCTGTTGTTGTTGGGGAAATGCCTCCCTCATGGTAAATGGCTGTTGTTGTTGGGGAAATGCCTCCCTCATGGTAAATGGCTGTTGCTGTTGGGGAAATGCCACCCTCATGGTAAATGGCTGTTGCTGTTGGGGAAATGCCACCCTCATGGTAAATGGCTGTTGCTGTTGGGGAAATGCCACCCTCATGGTAAATGGCTGTTGCTGTTGGGGAAATGCCACCCTCATGGTAAATGGCTGTTGTTGTTGGGGAAATGCCACCCTCATGGTAAATGTCTGTTGTTGTTGGGGAAATGCCACCCTCATGGTAAATGTCTGTTGTTGTTGGGGAAATGCCACCCTCATGGTAAATGGCTGTTGCTGTTGGGGAAATGCCACCCTTATGGTAAATGGCTGTTGTTGTTGGGGAAATGCCACCCTCATGGTAAATGTCTGTTGTTGTTGGGGAAATGCCACCCTCATGGTAAATGGCTGTTGCTGTTGGGGAAATGCCACCCTCATGGTAAATGTCTGTTGTTGTTGGGGAAATGCCACCCTCATGGAAAATGTCTGTTGCTGTTGGGGAAATGCCACCCTCATGGTAAATGGCTGTTGCTGTTGGGGAAATGCCACCCTCATGGTAAATGTCTGTTGTTGTTGGGGAAATGCCACCCTCATGGTAAATGGCTGTTGCTGTTGGGGAAATGCCACCCTCATGGTAAATGTCTGTTGCTGTTGGGGAAATGCCTCCCTCATGGTAAATGGCTGTTGTTGTTGGGGAAATGCCACCCTCATGGTAAATGGCTGTTGTTGTTGGGGAAATGCCACCCTCATGGTAAATGGCTGTTGTTGTTGGGGAAATGCCACCCTCATGGTAAATGGCTGTTGCTGTTGGGGAAATGCCACCCTCATGGTAAATGTCTGTTGTTGTTGGGGAAATGCCTCCCTCATGGTAAATGGCTGTTGTTGTTGGGGAAATGCCACCCTCATGGTAAATGGCTGTTGCTGTTGGGGAAATGCCACCCTCATGGTAAATGTCTGTTGTTGTTGGGGAAATGCCTCCCTCATGGTAAATGGCTGTTGTTGTTGGGGAAATGCCACCCTCATGGTAAATGACTGTTGCTGTTGGGGAAATGCCACCCTCATGGTAAATGGCTGTTGTTGTTGGGGAAATGCCACCCTCATGGTAAATGGCTGTTGCTGTTGGGGAAATGCCACCCTCATGGTAAATGGCTGTTGTTGTTGGGGAAATGCCACCCTCATGGTAAATGTCTGTTGTTGTTGGGGAAATGCCTCCCTCATGGTAAATGGCTGTTGTTGTTGGGGAAATGCCACCCTCATGGTAAATGGCTGTTGCTGTTGGGAAATGCCACCCTCATGGTAAATGTCTGTTGTTGTTGGGGAAATGCCTCCCTCATGGTAAATGGCTGTTGTTGTTGGGGAAATGCCACCCTCATGGTAAATGACTGTTGCTGTTGGGGAAATGCCACCCTCATGGTAAATGGCTGTTGTTGTTGGGGAAATGCCACCCTCATGGTAAATGGCTGTTGCTGTTGGGGAAATGCCACCCTCATGGTAAATGGCTGTTGTTGTTGGGGAAATGCCACCCTCATGATAAATGGCTGTTGTTGTTGGGGAAATGCCACCCTCATGGTAAATGTCTGTTGCTGTTGGGGAAATGCCACCCTCATGGTAAATGGCTGTTGTTGTTGGGGAAATGCCACCCTCATGGTAAATGGCTGTTGCTGTTGGGGAAATGCCACCCTCATGGTAAATGGCTGTTGCTGTTGGGGAAATGCCACCCTCATGGTAAATGGCTGTTGCTGTTGGGGAAATGCCACCCTCATGGTAAATGTCTGTTGTTGTTGTTGGGGAAATGCCACCCTCATGGTAAATGGCTGTTGTTGTTGGGGAAATGCCACCCTCATGGTAAATGGCTGTTGCTGTTGGGGAAATGCCACCCTCATGGTAAATGGCTGTTGTTGTTGGGGAAATGCCACCCTCATGGTAAATGGCTGTTGCTGTTGGGGAAATGCCACCCTCATGGTAAATGTCTGTTGTTGTTGGGGAAATGCCACCCTCATGGTAAATGGCTGTTGTTGTTGGGGAAATGCCACCCTCATGGTAAATGGCTGTTGTTGTTGGGGAAATGCCACCCTCATGGTAAATGTCTGTTGTTGTTGGGGAAATGCCACCCTCATGGTAAATGGCTGTTGTTGTTGGGGAAATGCCTCCCTCATGGTAAATGGCTGTTGTTGTTGGGGAAATGCCTCCCTCATGGTAAATGGCTGTTGCTGTTGGGGAAATGCCACCCTCATGGTAAATGGCTGTTGCTGTTGGGGAAATGCCACCCTTATGGTAAATGGCTGTTGTTGTTGGGGAAATGCCACCCTCATGGTAAATGTCTGTTGTTGTTGGGGAAATGCCACCCTCATGGTAAATGGCTGTTGCTGTTGGGGAAATGCCACCCTCATGGTAAATGCCTGTTGTTGTTGGGGAAATGCCACCCTCATGGTAAATGGCTGTTGTTGTTGGGGAAATGCCACCCTCATGGTAAATGTCTGTTGTTGTTGGGGAAATGCCACCCTCATGGAAAATGTCTGTTGCTGTTGGGGAAATGCCACCCTCATGGTAAATGGCTGTTGTTGTTGGGGAAATGCCACCCTCATGGTAAATGGCTGTTGCTGTTGGGGAAATGCCACCCTCATGGTAAATGGCTGTTGTTGTTGGGGAAATGCCACCCTCATGGTAAATGTCTGTTGTTGTTGGGGAAATGCCACCCTCATGGTAAATGTCTGTTGCTGTTGGGGAAATGCCACCCTCATGGTAAATGGCTGTTGCTGTTGGGGAAATGCCACCCTCATGGTAAATGGCTGTTGTTGTTGGGGAAATGCCACCCTCATGGTAAATGGCTGTTGCTGTTGGGGAAATGCCACCCTCATGGTAAATGTCTGTTGCTGTTGGGGAAATGCCACCCTCATGGTAAATGGCTGTTGCTGTTGGGGAAATGCCACCCTCATGGTAAATGTCTGTTGTTGTTGGGGAAATGCCACCCTCATGGTAAATGG
This sequence comes from Salvelinus fontinalis, assembly GCF_029448725.1. Taxonomy (NCBI): domain Eukaryota; kingdom Metazoa; phylum Chordata; class Actinopteri; order Salmoniformes; family Salmonidae; genus Salvelinus; species Salvelinus fontinalis. The sequence continues at coordinate 8,447 of NW_026602243.1, read as the reverse complement.
CTGTTGCTGTTGGGGAAATGCCACCCTCATGGTAAATGTCTGTTGCTGTTGGGGAAATGCCTCCCTCATGGTAAATGGCTGTTGTTGTTGGGGAAATGCCACCCTCATGGTAAATGGCTGTTGTTGTTGGGGAAATGCCACCCTCATGGTAAATGGCTGTTGTTGTTGGGGAAATGCCACCCTCATGGTAAATGGCTGTTGCTGTTGGGGAAATGCCACCCTCATGGTAAATGTCTGTTGTTGTTGGGGAAATGCCTCCCTCATGGTAAATGGCTGTTGTTGTTGGGGAAATGCCACCCTCATGGTAAATGGCTGTTGCTGTTGGGGAAATGCCACCCTCATGGTAAATGTCTGTTGTTGTTGGGGAAATGCCTCCCTCATGGTAAATGGCTGTTGTTGTTGGGGAAATGCCACCCTCATGGTAAATGACTGTTGCTGTTGGGGAAATGCCACCCTCATGGTAAATGGCTGTTGTTGTTGGGGAAATGCCACCCTCATGGTAAATGGCTGTTGCTGTTGGGGAAATGCCACCCTCATGGTAAATGGCTGTTGTTGTTGGGGAAATGCCACCCTCATGGTAAATGGCTGTTGTTGTTGGGGAAATGCCACCCTCATGGTAAATGGCTGTTGCTGTTGGGGAAATGCCACCCTCATGGTAAATGGCTGTTGCTGTTGGGGAAATGCCACCCTCATGGTAAATGGCTGTTGCTGTTGGGGAAATACCACCCTCATGGTAAATGGCTGTTGCTGTTGGGGAAATGCCACCCTCATGGTAAATGGCTGTTGCTGTTGGGGAAATGCCTCCCTCATGGTAAATGTCTGTTGTTGTTGTTGGGGAAATGCCACCCTCATGGTAAATGGCTGTTGTTGTTGGGGAAATGCCACCCTCATGGTAAATGGCTGTTGCTGTTGGGGAAATGCCACCCTCATGGTAAATGGCTGTTGTTGTTGGGGAAATGCCACCCTCATGGTAAATGGCTGTTGCTGTTGGGGAAATGCCACCCTCATGGTAAATGGCTGTTGCTGTTGGGGAAATGCCACCCTCATGGTAAATGGCTGTTGCTGTTGGGGAAATGCCACCCTCATGGTAAATGGCTGTTGTTGTTGGGGAAATGCCACCCTCATGGTAAATGGCTGTTGTTGTTGGGGAAATGCCACCCTCATGGTAAATGGCTGTTGCTTTTGGGGAAATGCCACCCTCATGGTAAATGGCTGTTGCTGTTGGGGAAATGCCACCCTCATGGTAAATGGCTGTTGCTGTTGGGGAAATGCCACCCTCATGGTAAATGTCTGTTGTTGTTGGGGAAATGCCACCCTCATGGTAAATGGCTGTTGCTGTTGGGGAAATGCCACCCTCATGGTAAATGTCTGTTGCTGTTGGGGAAATGCCACCCTCATGGTAAATGGCTGTTGTTGTTGGGGAAATGCCACCCTCATGGTAAATGTCTGTTGTTGTTGGGGAAATGCCACCCTCATGGTAAATGTCTGTTGTTGTTGGGGAAATGCCACCCTCATGGTAAATGGCTGTTGCTGTTGGGGAAATGCCACCCTTATGGTAAATGGCTGTTGTTGTTGGGGAAATGCCACCCTCATGGTAAATGTCTGTTGTTGTTGGGGAAATGCCACCCTCATGGTAAATGGCTGTTGCTGTTGGGGAAATGCCACCCTCATGGTAAATGGCTGTTGTTGTTGGGGAAATGCCACCCTCATGGTAAATGGCTGTTGTTGTTGGGGAAATGCCACCCTCATGGTAAATGTCTGTTGTTGTTGGGGAAATGCCACCCTCATGGAAAATGTCTGTTGCTGTTGGGGAAATGCCACCCTCATGGTAAATGGCTGTTGCTGTTGGGGAAATGCCACCCTCATGGTAAATGGCTGTTGCTGTTGGGGAAATGCCACCCTCATGGTAAATGGCTGTTGTTGTTGGGGAAATGCCACCCTCATGGTAAATGTCTGTTGTTGTTGGGGAAATGCCACCCTCATGGTAAATGTCTGTTGCTGTTGGGGAAATGCCACCCTCATGGTAAATGTCTGTTGCTGTTGGGGAAATGCCACCCTCATGGTAAATGGCTGTTGCTGTTGGGGAAATGCCACCCTCATGGTAAATGTCTGTTGTTGTTATGGAAATGCCACCCTCATGGTAAATGGCTGTTGTTGTTGGGGAAATGCCACCCTCATGGTAAATGGCTGTTGCTGTTGGGGAAATGCCACCCTCATGGTAAATGGCTGTTGCTGTTGGGGAAATGCCACCCTCATGGTAAATGGCTGTTGCTGTTGGGGAAATGCCACCCTCATGGTAAATGTCTGTTGTTGTTGTTGGGGAAATGCCACCCTCATGGTAAATGGCTGTTGTTGTTGGGGAAATGCCACCCTCATGGTAAATGGCTGTTGCTGTTGGGGAAATGCCACCCTCATGGTAAATGGCTGTTGTTGTTGGGGAAATGCCACCCTCATGGTAAATGGCTGTTGCTGTTGGGGAAATGCCACCCTCATGGTAAATGGCTGTTGCTGTTGGGGAAATGCCACCCTCATGGTAAATGGCTGTTGCTGTTGGGGAAATGCCACCCTCATGGTAAATGGCTGTTGTTGTTGGGGAAATGCCACCCTCATGGTAAATGGCTGTTGTTGTTGGGGAAATGCCACCCTCATGGTAAATGTCTGTTGTTGTTGGGGAAATGCCACCCTCATGGTAAATGGCTGTTGTTGTTGGGGAAATGCCACCCTTATGGTAAATGGCTGTTGCTGTTGGGGAAATGCCACCCTCATGGTAAATGGCTGTTGTTGTTGGGGAAATGCCACCCTCATGGTAAATGGCTGTTGCTGTTGGGGAAATGCCACCCTCATGGTAAATGTCTGTTGTTGTTGGGGAAATGCCACCCTCATGGTAAATGTCTGTTGTTGTTGGGGAAATGCCACCCTCATGGTAAATGGCTGTTGCTGTTGGGGAAATGCCACCCTCATGGTAAATGTCTGTTGCTGTTGGGGAAATGCCACCCTCATGGTAAATGGCTGTTGTTGTTGGGGAAATGCCACCCTCATGGTAAATGTCTGTTGTTGTTGGGGAAATGCCACCCTCATGGTAAATGTCTGTTGTTGTTGGGGAAATGCCACCCTCATGGTAAATGGCTGTTGCTGTTGGGGAAATGCCACCCTTATGGTAAATGGCTGTTGTTGTTGGGGAAATGCCACCCTCATGGTAAATGTCTGTTGTTGTTGGGGAAATGCCACCCTCATGGTAAATGTCTGTTGCTGTTGGGGAAATGCCACCCTCATGGTAAATGGCTGTTGTTGTTGGGGAAATGCCACCCTCATGGTAAATGGCTGTTGTTGTTGGGGAAATGCCACCCTCATGGTAAATGTCTGTTGTTGTTGGGGAAATGCCACCCTCATGGAAAATGTCTGTTGCTGTTGGGGAAATGCCACCCTCATGGTAAATGGCTGTTGTTGTTGGGGAAATGCCACCCTCATGGTAAATGGCTGTTGCTGTTGGGGAAATGCCACCCTCATGGTAAATGGCTGTTGTTGTTGGGGAAATGCCACCCTCATGGTAAATGTCTGTTGTTGTTGGGGAAATGCCACCCTCATGGTAAATGTCTGTTGCTGTTGGGGAAATGCCACCCTCATGGTAAATGGCTGTTGCTGTTGGGGAAATGCCACCCTCATGGTAAATGGCTGTTGTTGTTGGGGAAATGCCACCCTCATGGTAAATGGCTGTTGCTGTTGGGGAAATGCCACCCTCATGGTAAATGTCTGTTGCTGTTGGGGAAATGCCACCCTCATGGTAAATGGCTGTTGCTGTTGGGGAAATGCCACCCTCATGGTAAATGTCTGTTGTTGTTGGGGAAATGCCACCCTCATGGTAAATGGCTGTTGCTGTTGGGGAAATGCCACCCTCATGGTAAATGTCTGTTGCTGTTGGGGAAATGCCTCCCTCATGGTAAATGGCTGTTGTTGTTGGGGAAATGCCACCCTCATGGTAAATGGCTGTTGTTGTTGGGGAAATGCCACCCTCATGGTAAATGGCTGTTGTTGTTGGGGAAATGCCACCCTCATGGTAAATGGCTGTTGCTGTTGGGGAAATGCCACCCTCATGGTAAATGTCTGTTGTTGTTGGGGAAATGCCTCCCTCATGGTAAATGGCTGTTGTTGTTGGGGAAATGCCACCCTCATGGTAAATGGCTGTTGCTGTTGGGGAAATGCCACCCTCATGGTAAATGGCTGTTGCTGTTGGGGAAATGCCACCCTCATGGTAAATGTCTGTTGTTGTTGTTGGGGAAATGCCACCCTCATGGTAAATGGCTGTTGTTGTTGGGGAAATGCCACCCTCATGGTAAATGGCTGTTGCTGTTGGGGAAATGCCACCCTCATGGTAAATGGCTGTTGTTGTTGGGGAAATGCCACCCTCATGGTAAATGGCTGTTGCTGTTGGGGAAATGCCACCCTCATGGTAAATGGCTGTTGCTGTTGGGGAAATGCCACCCTCATGGTAAATGGCTGTTGCTGTTGGGGAAATGCCACCCTCATGGTAAATGGCTGTTGTTGTTGGGGAAATGCCACCCTCATGGTAAATGGCTGTTGTTGTTGGGGAAATGCCACCCTCATGGTAAATGTCTGTTGTTGTTGGGGAAATGCCACCCTCATGGTAAATGGCTGTTGTTGTTGGGGAAATGCCTCCCTCATGGTAAATGGCTGTTGCTGTTGGGGAAATGCCACCCTCATGGTAAATGGCTGTTGCTGTTGGGGAAATGCCACCCTCATGGTAAATGGCTGTTGCTGTTGGGGAAATGCCACCCTCATGGTAAATGTCTGTTGTTGTTGGGGAAATGCCACCCTCATGGTAAATGGCTGTTGCTGTTGGGGAAATGCCACCCTCATGGTAAATGGCTGTTGCTGTTGGGGAAATGCCACCCTCATGGTAAATGGCTGTTGTTGTTGGGGAAATGCCACCCTCATGGTAAATGTCTGTTGTTGTTGGGGAAATGCCACCCTCATGGTAAATGTCTGTTGTTGTTGGGGAAATGCCACCCTCATGGTAAATGGCTGTTGCTGTTGGGGAAATGCCACCCTCATGGTAAATGGCTGTTGTTGTTGGGGAAATGCCACCCTCATGGTAAATGTCTGTTGTTGTTGGGGAAATGCCACCCTCATGGTAAATGGCTGTTGCTGTTGGGGAAATGCCACCCTCATGGTAAATGGCTGTTGCTTTTGGGGAAATGCCACCCTCATGGTAAATGGCTGTTGCTGTTGGGGAAATGCCACCCTCATGGTAAATGGCTGTTGCTGTTGGGGAAATGCCACCCTCATGGTAAATGTCTGTTGTTGTTGGGGAAATGCCACCCTCATGGTAAATGGCTGTTGCTGTTGGGGAAATGCCACCCTCATGGTAAATGTCTGTTGCTGTTGGGGAAATGCCACCCTCATGGTAAATGGCTGTTGTTGTTGGGGAAATGCCACCCTCATGGTAAATGTCTGTTGTTGTTGGGGAAATGCCACCCTCATGGTAAATGTCTGTTGTTGTTGGGGAAATGCCACCCTCATGGTAAATGGCTGTTGCTGTTGGGGAAATGCCACCCTTATGGTAAATGGCTGTTGTTGTTGGGGAAATGCCACCCTCATGGTAAATGTCTGTTGTTGTTGGGGAAATGCCACCCTCATGGTAAATGGCTGTTGCTGTTGGGGAAATGCCACCCTCATGGTAAATGGCTGTTGTTGTTGGGGAAATGCCACCCTCATGGTAAATGGCTGTTGTTGTTGGGGAAATGCCACCCTCATGGTAAATGTCTGTTGTTGTTGGGGAAATGCCACCCTCATGGAAAATGTCTGTTGCTGTTGGGGAAATGCCACCCTCATGGTAAATGGCTGTTGCTGTTGGGGAAATGCCACCCTCATGGTAAATGGCTGTTGCTGTTGGGGAAATGCCACCCTCATGGTAAATGGCTGTTGTTGTTGGGGAAATGCCACCCTCATGGTAAATGTCTGTTGTTGTTGGGGAAATGCCACCCTCATGGTAAATGTCTGTTGCTGTTGGGGAAATGCCACCCTCATGGTAAATGTCTGTTGCTGTTGGGGAAATGCCACCCTCATGGTAAATGGCTGTTGCTGTTGGGGAAATGCCACCCTCATGGTAAATGTCTGTTGTTGTTATGGAAATGCCACCCTCATGGTAAATGGCTGTTGTTGTTGGGGAAATGCCACCCTCATGGTAAATGGCTGTTGCTGTTGGGGAAATGCCACCCTCATGGTAAATGGCTGTTGCTGTTGGGGAAATGCCACCCTCATGGTAAATGGCTGTTGCTGTTGGGGAAATGCCACCCTCATGGTAAATGTCTGTTGTTGTTGTTGGGGAAATGCCACCCTCATGGTAAATGGCTGTTGTTGTTGGGGAAATGCCACCCTCATGGTAAATGGCTGTTGCTGTTGGGGAAATGCCACCCTCATGGTAAATGGCTGTTGTTGTTGGGGAAATGCCACCCTCATGGTAAATGGCTGTTGCTGTTGGGGAAATGCCACCCTCATGGTAAATGGCTGTTGCTGTTGGGGAAATGCCACCCTCATGGTAAATGGCTGTTGCTGTTGGGGAAATGCCACCCTCATGGTAAATGGCTGTTGTTGTTGGGGAAATGCCACCCTCATGGTAAATGGCTGTTGTTGTTGGGGAAATGCCACCCTCATGGTAAATGTCTGTTGTTGTTGGGGAAATGCCACCCTCATGGTAAATGGCTGTTGTTGTTGGGGAAATGCCACCCTTATGGTAAATGGCTGTTGCTGTTGGGGAAATGCCACCCTCATGGTAAATGGCTGTTGTTGTTGGGGAAATGCCACCCTCATGGTAAATGGCTGTTGCTGTTGGGGAAATGCCACCCTCATGGTAAATGTCTGTTGTTGTTGGGGAAATGCCACCCTCATGGTAAATGTCTGTTGTTGTTGGGGAAATGCCACCCTCATGGTAAATGGCTGTTGCTGTTGGGGAAATGCCACCCTCATGGTAAATGTCTGTTGCTGTTGGGGAAATGCCACCCTCATGGTAAATGGCTGTTGTTGTTGGGGAAATGCCACCCTCATGGTAAATGTCTGTTGTTGTTGGGGAAATGCCACCCTCATGGTAAATGTCTGTTGTTGTTGGGGAAATGCCACCCTCATGGTAAATGGCTGTTGCTGTTGGGGAAATGCCACCCTTATGGTAAATGGCTGTTGTTGTTGGGGAAATGCCACCCTCATGGTAAATGTCTGTTGTTGTTGGGGAAATGCCACCCTCATGGTAAATGTCTGTTGCTGTTGGGGAAATGCCACCCTCATGGTAAATGGCTGTTGTTGTTGGGGAAATGCCACCCTCATGGTAAATGGCTGTTGTTGTTGGGGAAATGCCACCCTCATGGTAAATGTCTGTTGTTGTTGGGGAAATGCCACCCTCATGGAAAATGTCTGTTGCTGTTGGGGAAATGCCACCCTCATGGTAAATGGCTGTTGTTGTTGGGGAAATGCCACCCTCATGGTAAATGGCTGTTGCTGTTGGGGAAATGCCACCCTCATGGTAAATGGCTGTTGTTGTTGGGGAAATGCCACCCTCATGGTAAATGTCTGTTGTTGTTGGGGAAATGCCACCCTCATGGTAAATGTCTGTTGCTGTTGGGGAAATGCCACCCTCATGGTAAATGGCTGTTGCTGTTGGGGAAATGCCACCCTCATGGTAAATGGCTGTTGTTGTTGGGGAAATGCCACCCTCATGGTAAATGGCTGTTGCTGTTGGGGAAATGCCACCCTCATGGTAAATGTCTGTTGCTGTTGGGGAAATGCCACCCTCATGGTAAATGGCTGTTGCTGTTGGGGAAATGCCACCCTCATGGTAAATGTCTGTTGTTGTTGGGGAAATGCCACCCTCATGGTAAATGGCTGTTGCTGTTGGGGAAATGCCACCCTCATGGTAAATGTCTGTTGCTGTTGGGGAAATGCCTCCCTCATGTTAAATGGCTGTTGTTGTTGGGGAAATGCCACCCTCATGGTAAATGGCTGTTGTTGTTGGGGAAATGCCACCCTCATGGTAAATGGCTGTTGTTGTTGGGGAAATGCCACCCTCATGGTAAATGGCTGTTGCTGTTGGGGAAATGCCACCCTCATGGTAAATGTCTGTTGTTGTTGGGGAAATGCCTCCCTCATGGTAAATGGCTGTTGTTGTTGGGGAAATGCCACCCTCATGGTAAATGGCTGTTACTGTTGGGGAAATGCCACCCTCATGGTAAATGGCTGTTGCTGTTGGGGAAATGCCACCCTCATGGTAAATGTCTGTTGTTGTTGTTGGGGAAATGCCACCCTCATGGTAAATGGCTGTTGTTGTTGGGGAAATGCCACCCTCATGGTAAATGGCTGTTGCTGTTGGGGAAATGCCACCCTCATGGTAAATGGCTGTTGTTGTTGGGGAAATGCCACCCTCATGGTAAATGGCTGTTGCT
>NW_026602242.1:0-22000 GCF_029448725.1 Salvelinus fontinalis | reverse complement strand
GCGTCCACACGTTCCACAAGGAAAGGCGGCTGTGTTGTCTGTGGAGATGAAAAGCATAGAGAAAAGATCTTCTTTTGCAAGCGTTTCAAAGAACTGAAGCCGGTGGCAAAGTTGGATGCTGTAGAAAAGCTGGGGGCCTGCAAGAGGTGCTTGGTCTGTCATGGAGAAGATGATGAATGCAAAGACACTTACCTGTGCAGGAAAAGAGACTGTAAGAAAGACCATCATTTCTTTCTTTGTCTGAAGGGAGATTTCAAGAGAAGTGTCTCAGACAGAAGACAATCCAATGTGAGAAGGTATACGCTTACAGAGGAGCAGGAGGAATTGGTATCTAAGCTCTCCCCAGAGATGGCAGAGAAATTCAAGAAAGCATTCACCAACGCCACTGCGAAAACAAACTGTGTCTCAAATAATCAGCTGGGAGTGACTGAGTCAAGTGCAGTAGAAGAATTGCCAGTTATTCTAATGTTGCTCAAGGTAACTGCCAATGCAGGACAAAGAATTGGAACCCTGATCGACTTGGCATCGGACACAAACTACATCACTCACAGAGCTGCCAGAAGATTAAATCTTCGAAGTGAAAACATCACTTTAGTCGTTCATGGAGTCGGAGGAATGGCCATGAAGGTTAGAACCAGAAGATATCTCCTCAGAGTGAGGGTCAAAACGCCCATAGGCACGGAAAGAGCTCATGAGCTTATCTGCTATGGTTTGAATGAAATTGCCAACGTCCACAGAGTCATCAAACCTGAGCAACTCAAGAAGTTCTTCCCAGAAGTCAATCTAGGAGATCTGAGTAGACCAGAGAGTATTGAGCTACTGATAAGCCACCGCGAAGGAAGACTTGCTCCGCAAAGAGTGAAGGTGATTGGAGACCTTGTCTTGTGGGAAGGCCCGCTAGGAAAGACTGTTGGTGGAGCACATCCAGATCTGTTTGAAGAAGTGGATATAGCCGCACACAGGTCTGAAACACACTTTGCTCGATCCATGAAAGCAACTGCTGTCAAATATCAAGAGATAGCTAAGCTGTTCACAGCTGAAACCAAAGGAACAGTTGCTCACAGAGAGTTCTTGGATTGGTGGAAGTGGGACAGCATTGGAGCAGCTTGCGACCCAAAGTGTGGAGGATGCCGGTGCGGCAACTGTCAACCAGGAGGCAAAGAAATGACTCTGAGTGAGGAAAGAGAGCTGGAGATCATAAGGAAAGGCCTCACCTACATCAAAGCAGATGCTCACAGTGATGAACCCCACTGGGACACAAAATACCCCTGGATTCAAGATCCAAGTTCCCTTCCTGACAACAGGAGTGGGGTGGAAGCCACCTTCTTGAGAACAGAAAAGCAACTCAAAAAAGAGCCAGAGTGGAGAATAGCATACACAGCTCAAGTCCATGAAATGGTCGAGAGAAGAGCAGCGAAGAAACTCACCAAAGAGCTCATTGCCAGCTGGAAGGGGCCAGTATGGTATGTCAGCCACTTGGTGGCAGCAAACCCGCACTCTCTCACAACACCTGTGAGACTGGTATGGAACAGCAGCCAGAAGTTTAGAGGGGTCAGCATGAATGACCTTCTGCTGAAAGGGCCTGATGTCCTCAATCCCATCCGAGCAGTACTACTCAGGTTCAGGAGAGGCGTCAATGCTGTCCTCGGCGACATTAAGAAAATGTACAATTCTGTGTGGTTGGAAGACCTGGAGATGCACCTCCACAGATTTCTCTGGAGAGACACTGAGGAGGAAGAGATTGAAGAGTATGCGATCACCAGAGTCAACATTGGCGATCGACCAGCAGGGTGCATTGCGCAATTGGCTATGAGAGAGACAAGCAAACTGCCCATGTTTGCTCACCTGGAGGAGGAACGTAGGATCCTTGAAGAGGATACCTATGTCGATGACATCCTGACTTCCCATAATGACTTGCAAAAGCTGGACCAGAACACCAAAAGTGTTGAAGAGATCCTGAAGGCAGGCGGCTTCGTCCTCAAGCCCTGGGTCCGGTCAGATCAAAGTGGGAGGCAGGAGATCGTACCAGAAGAACAAGGAGCGCAGTCAAGCACAGCACTCATTCTCCCAAACCAAATGAGGGAAGGATACAATAAAGCCCTTGGAGTTGGATACCTTGTTGAGGAGGATAGACTGTACCTCATGACTTCAATCAATTTCTCAAAGAGGAAAGGGAAAATGAGAGTCGGCCAAAATCTCCTTGATGAAGAGGTGAGAGGGAAAACTCCAAACCCACTGACGAGAAGAGAACTGCTGAGCCAGGTAGCTAGCCTGTATGACCCAATAGGCCTCGTCACACCTGCCAAACAAAAGGGTGCCATTCTTGTCAGAAAGGCGTTTCAGGAAGCTGGAGGCAAAACTCTGAACCGAGACACTTGGGACAAACCTTTGTCTGAAAATTTGAGGGAAGAAGCCATCCAATTCTTTGAGGAATACACACGTCTTGGCCAAATCACCTTTCACAGAAGCCTCACACCAGCCAACTGGATTGGAAAACCATGGGGAATAACATTCTCTGATGGAAGTGACAAGAGCTATGGAGCCGTAGTGTACTTAAGATGGGAGACCCAGCAAGGCATCAAAGTCAGACTGGTTGAATCCAAAGCAAAGCTCACACCATTGGACCAAAAGGGAGAACCAGTAAAAGCTGAAATCTGCGGTGCTGTCTATGCAGCACGACTTCGAAAGTACGTTGAAAAGCACAGTCGAATAGAAATTGAACGATGGCTCCATCTACTGGACAGTCAAACTGTGTTGGGAGCAATCCAGAGAGACAGCTATGGATATCAAACTTTCTTTGCAAATAGAGTTGGAGAGATCCAGAAATCCACATCCATAGAAGACTGGTGGTGGATCCCAGGAAGCCTGAACAGTGCTGACATCATAACAAGAGGGGCAGCCCCAGAAGACCTCCAGGAAGATTCCATGTGGCAGGATGGACCAGCATTCCTGAGGAAACCTGTGAAAGAGTGGCCACATAAGTCAGCCAAAGAAATCGCTGCGTATGCCAAGGAAGGTATAAACAAACTTCGAAGGAAAGCTTTCTCAGCAGCACTGACCAGAGCGCAGGTCAAGAGAAACCAGAGTGATACACAGCAAAATAAACCAGATGAACCTAAGACTCGGATCCGAAGATCACCAGCCGGCTCTGCGGTAACAAAACTGATTGACATCAGGAAATTCAGCAATCTGACCAGGCTGATCCGAGTCATTGCCTGGGTTTGGAGAGCCGCAACGAGATGGAAAGAAATATTGACCAAGAATTCAGCCTCAGATAAGCCAAAGTGGGAGGACGCTCTTACAACAAACTGGAGGTACAGAGCCAAACAAGCTGTACTCACTGTCGGGGAGTGTGAGGATGCACTAAGAGACTTGTTCCTTGCAGCTCAAGAAGGTATAACCTTTCAAGATACCACTCTCAACAGACTCGCTGTTTACAGAGATAAAGAGACTGGGCTCTTAGTTTGTGGAGGAAGGTTCCAGATCTTTGATGAGGACGAAACTGCCGTACCAATTCTACCATATGAGGCATGGATATCCACTCTCCTAGCTCAAGAGGCCCATGGTGCAAATCATGAAGAAATAGCAGGCACACTCCTCCGGATGAGGAAGAAAGCCTGGGTGATAAAAGGCCGGAAGCTGGCTAAAAAGAGAGTTGACAATTGTGTGGTGTGCAGAAAGGCCAGGGCCAGAAAGTGCCAACAGATCATGAGTGACCTTCCACCTGAGCGGATAACACCAGCCAGACCATTTGAGTACACAACAGTGGACTTATTTGGACCGTATGAAGTCAAGGACGAGGTGAAAAAGAAAACCAAGCTCAAGGTGTGGGGTATTGTCTTCTGTTGCATGGTATCCAGAGCTATGCACACAGATGTTGTCAGTGACCAGTCGACGGAAGGGACGGAAGGCTTCCTACTGGCTTACCAAAGATTCACGGCACTGAGAGGGCACCCAAAGAAATTGTGGTCAGATCCTGGAAAGAACTTTGTGGGTGCCAGACCTGCCCTCAAAGAACTCTACATCTTCTTGGATCAACTAGGTAAATCTGAGCTTGAAAATGAAGCTTCCAAGCATGGGACAGAATGGAGCTGGAAAATCCACCCAGCAGACTCCCCTCACAGGAATGGAGCTGCAGAAGCAGCTGTTCGTACTGTGAAGCGGGCTTTGCACAACCTGGGAGGAGAAGGACTCTTCACATGGAGTGAGTTTCAAACATTTCTCTACACGGCTGCTAACCTTGCCAATGAGAGGCCCATAGATGCAAGAACTCAAAGCCGGGAGGACTGCATAGAATACATCAGCCCAAATTCCCTTCTGCTTGGACGGATTGGACCCAGAGGAGATCTTGGATGCTTTGATTTTGAAAGCTACCCATACAAAAGATTGAGAGCTATCCAAACAGAAGTTGACCGGTTCTGGAGGAAGTGGAGTCAGTTAGCTGGGCCCAATCTATTCGTGAGGAGTAAATGGCACACAACACATAGGAATGTGGCTGTTGGAGATGTTGTCTGGCTGGCTGACCAAAATGCCTGGAGGGGTCACTACAAACTAGCCAGAGTCATCAGTGTCAACATTGACAAGAAGGGCATCGTCAGAGATGTGCATGTCAGAACTTTTCCCAGCTACCCAGTCCCAACTGTGAAGCCTGCTCAAGAGAAGTCAAAGACACTCTCAACTAAAATACCTGCTACAGTTCTTCATAGGGATGTCAGACGCATCATTGTTATACTTCCTGTTGAAGAAGGAAGAGCCTGATAGCTGAAATCGAACATGCCCCAACACAGAGGTTCGTGTGACCTCCTTCGGTTCAAGAACCAGGAGGTCAAGTGGGAGGTGTTGCGTCAAAACAGAACACTCAAAACATGAGCACAATGGCAGCTCTTCCTTTAAAGACCTCCAGGCCTCAAGAGGGCAGATAACCCAAAAAACACAGGTGGAACTAAAAAATTGAGCCAGGATTTCTGGAGGGACTACTTTTACATGCGCACCTGTCAGATAAGCATGGGTATAAAATGTTTGGTCCTCAACATACACACAGCTCATTGTTCAACCCTAAAGACGCAACTGGTATGTAATGTTTGGAATTATTTATTATGTTGCATCCAGTGCTTAGCAATTTACATGTTTAACTCTGGTAGGAATTTTGACTTTTGTTGTGGATATTTTCTGACCTCAGAAGTAATTGCTAGAAGTGCTAGATTAAATTGTTTAAACGTTTACTTTATTCAAAGCCATGCTTTGTTGCTGTGTCATGCATTGTTTAGTGTAAAATAATGCATGTTTATTCTCTGTTTAAGGTTATCAACCTATTCCTAGTGCTAGTGCTATTCCTAGTGCTAGTGCTATTCCTAGTGCTAGTGCTATTCCTATTGCTAGTGCTATTCCTATTCCCTATTCCTCTGTGATTCAACTACTCTATTCAACAAATCAACTATTTCAACATATTCAACAAATGGCATCAAAACCATAATAAAACACTGGAAAGGAATTGAGTTGTCCCTTTGCATCCTTCACGGGTTGAGCAAGCCGTTTTCAAGTTTGGGCAGAGCTGAAAATAATTATAACACCTAGACAACTTGACACACACTAACCCTGATCACTGGCTGTCGTATAGACAGGATGTCTTCCTGTAAACACACATTACACACTAACCCTGATCACTGGCTGTCATATAGACAGGATGTCTTCCTGTAAACAACCAGAACAATACACACTAACCCTGATCACTGGCTGTCATATAGACAGGATGTCTTCCTGTAAACACACATTACACACTAACCCTGATCGCTGGCTGTCATATAGACAGGATGACTTCCTGTAAACAACCAGAACATTACACACTAACCCTGATCACTGGCTATCATATAGACAGGATGTCTTCCTGTAAACACACATTACACACTAACCCTGATCACTGGCTGTCATATAGACAGGATGTCTTCCTGTAAACAACCAGAACATTACACACTAACCCTGATCACTGGCTGTCATATAGACAGGATGTCTTCCTGTAAACACACATTACACACTAACCCTGATCGCTGGCTGTCATATAGACAGGATGACTTCCTGTAAACAACCAGAACATTACACACTAACCCTGATCACTGGCTGTCATATAGACAGGATGTCTTCCTGTAAACACACATTACACACTAACCCTGATCGCTGGCTGTCATATAGACAGGATGTCTTCCTGTAAACACACATTACACACTAACCCTGATCACTGGCTGTCATATAGACAGGATGTCTTCCTGTAAACAACCAGAACATTACACACTAACCCTGATCGCTGGCTGTCATATAGACAGGATGTCTTCCTGTAAACACACATTACACACTAACCCTGATCACTGGCTGTCATATAGACAGGATGTCTTCCTGTAAACAACCAGAACATTACACACTAACCCTGATCGCTGGCTGTCATATAGAAAGGATGTCTTCCTGTAAACACACATTACACACTAACCCTGATCACTGGCTGTCATATAGACAGGATGTCTTCCTGTAAACACACATTACACACTAACCCTGATCACTGGCTGTCATATAGACAGGATGTCTTCCTGTAAACAACCAGAACATTACACACTAACCCTGATCACTGGCTGTCATATAGACAGGATGTCTTCCTGTAAACAACCAGAACATTACACACTAACCCTGATCACTGGCTGTCATATAGACAGGATGTCTTCCTGTAAACAACCAGAACATTACACACTAACCCTGATCACTGGCTGTCATATAGACAGGATGTCTTCCTGTAAACACACATTACACACTAACCCTGATCGCTGGCTGTCATATAGACAGGATGACTTCCTGTAAACAACCAGAACATTACACACTAACCCTGATCACTGGCTGTCATATAGACAGGATGTCTTCCTGTAAACAACCAGAACATTACACACTAACCCTGATCACTGGCTGTCATATAGACAGGATGTCTTCCTGTAAACACACATTACACACTAACCCTGATCGCTGGCTGTCATATAGACAGGATGACTTCCTGTAAACAACCAGAACATTACACACTAACCCTGATCACTGGCTATCATATAGACAGGATGTCTTCCTGTAAACACACATTACACACTAACCCTGATCACTGGCTGTCATATAGACAGGATGTCTTCCTGTAAACAACCAGAACATTACACACTAACCCTGATCACTGGCTGTCATATAGACAGGATGTCTTCCTGTAAACACACATTACACACTAACCCTGATCGCTGGCTGTCATATAGACAGGATGACTTCCTGTAAACAACCAGAACATTACACACTAACCCTGATCACTGGCTGTCATATAGACAGGATGTCTTCCTGTAAACACACATTACACACTAACCCTGATCGCTGGCTGTCATATAGACAGGATGTCTTCCTGTAAACACACATTACACACTAACCCTGATCACTGGCTGTCATATAGACAGGATGTCTTCCTGTAAACAACCAGAACATTACACACTAACCCTGATCGCTGGCTGTCATATAGACAGGATGTCTTCCTGTAAACACACATTACACACTAACCCTGATCACTGGCTGTCATATAGACAGGATGTCTTCCTGTAAACAACCAGAACATTACACACTAACCCTGATCGCTGGCTGTCATATAGACAGGATGTCTTCCTGTAAACACACATTACACACTAACCCTGATCACTGGCTGTCATATAGACAGGATGTCTTCCTGTAAACACACATTACACACTAACCCTGATCACTGGCTGTCATATAGACAGGATGTCTTCCTGTAAACAACCAGAACATTACACACTAACCCTGATCACTGGCTGTCATATAGACAGGATGTCTTCCTGTAAACAACCAGAACATTACACACTAACCCTGATCGCTGGCTGTCATATAGACAGGATGTCTTCCTGTAAACAACCAGAACATTACACACTAACCCTGATCGCTGGCTGTCATATAGACAGGATGTCTTCCTGTAAACAACCAGAACATTACACACTAACCCTGATCACTGGCTGTCATATAGACAGGATGTCTTCCTGTAAACACACATTACACACTAACCCTGATCGCTGGCTGTCATATAGACAGGATGACTTCCTGTAAACAACCAGAACATTACACACTAACCCTGATCACTGGCTGTCATATAGACAGGATGTCTTCCTGTAAACACACATTACACACTAACCCTGATCGCTGGCTGTCATATAGACAGGATGTCTTCCTGTAAACACACATTACACACTAACCCTGATCACTGGCTGTCATATAGACAGGATGTCTTCCTGTAAACAACCAGAACATTACACACTAACCCTGATCGCTGGCTGTCATATAGACAGGATGTCTTCCTGTAAACACACATTACACACTAACCCTGATCACTGGCTGTCATATAGACAGGATGTCTTCCTGTAAACAACCAGAACATTACACACTAACCCTGATCGCTGGCTGTCATATAGACAGGATGTCTTCCTGTAAACACACATTACACACTAACCCTGATCACTGGCTGTCATATAGACAGGATGTCTTCCTGTAAACACACATTACACACTAACCCTGATCACTGGCTGTCATATAGACAGGATGTCTTCCTGTAAACAACCAGAACATTACACACTAACCCTGATCACTGGCTGTCATATAGACAGGATGTCTTCCTGTAAACAACCAGAACATTACACACTAACCCTGATCGCTGGCTGTCATATAGACAGGATGTCTTCCTGTAAACAACCAGAACATTACACACTAACCCTGATCGCTGGCTGTCATATAGACAGGATGTCTTCCTGTAAACACACATTACACACTAACCCTGATCACTGGCTGTCATATAGACAGGATGTCTTCCTGTAAACAACCAGAACATTACACACTAACCCTGATCGCTGGCAGTCATATAGACAGGATGTCTTCCTGTAAACAACCAGAACATTACACACTAACCCTGATCACTGGCTGTCATATAGACAGGATGTCTTCCTGTAAACAACCAGAACATTACACACTAACCCTGATCGCTGGCTGTCATATAGACAGGATGTCTTCCTGTAAACACACATTACACACTAACCCTGATCACTGGCTGTCATATAGACAGGATGTCTTCCTGTAAACACACATTACACACTAACCCTGATCACTGGCTGTCATATAGACAGGATGTCTTCCTGTAAACAACCAGAACATTACACACTAACCCTGATCGCTGGCTGTCATATAGACAGGATGTCTTCCTGTAAACAACCAGAACATTACACACTAACCCTGATCACTGGCTGTCATATAGACAGGATGTCTTCCTGTAAACACACATTACACACTAACCCTGATCACTGGCTGTCGTATAGACAGGATGTCTTCCTGTAAACAACCAGAACATTACACACTAACCCTGATCGCTGGCTGTCATATAGACAGGATGTCTTCCTGTAAACACACATTACACACTAACCCTGATCACTGGCTGTCATATAGACAGGATGTCTTCCTGTAAACAACCAGAACATTACACACTAACCCTGATCGCTGGCTGTCATATAGACAGGATGTCTTCCTGTAAACACACATTACACACTAACCCTGATCACTGGCTGTCATATAGACAGGATGTCTTCCTGTAAACAACCAGAACATTACACACTAACCCTGATCGCTGGCTGTCATATAGACAGGATGTCTTCCTGTAAACAACCAGAACATTACACACTAACCCTGATCACTGGCTGTCATATAGACAGGATGTCTTCCTGTAAACAACCAGAACATTACACACTAACCCTGATCACTGGCTGTCATATAGACAGGATGTCTTCCTGTAAACACACATTACACACTAACCCTGATCGCTGGCTGTCATATAGACAGGATGTCTTCCTGTAAACACACATTACACACTAACCCTGATCACTGGCTGTCATATAGACAGGATGTCTTCCTGTAAACAACCAGAACATTACACACTAACCCTGATCACTGGCTGTCATATAGACAGGATGTCTTCCTGTAAACAACCAGAACATTACACACTAACCCTGATCACTGGCTGTCATATAGACAGGATGTCTTCCTGTAAACAACCAGAACATTACACACTAACCCTGATCGCTGGCTGTCATATAGACAGGATGTCTTCCTGTAAACACACATTACACACTAACCCTGATCGCTGGCTGTCATATAGACAGGATGTCTTCCTGTAAACAACCAGAACATTACACACTAACCCTGATCACTGGCTGTCATATAGACAGGATGTCTTCCTGTAAACACACATTACACACTAACCCTGATCGCTGGCTGTCATATAGACAGGATGACTTCCTGTAAACAACCAGAACATTACACACTAACCCTGATCACTGGCTGTCATATAGACAGGATGTCTTCCTGTAAACACACATTACACACTAACCCTGATCACTGGCTGTCATATAGACAGGATGTCTTCCTGTAAACAACCAGAACATTACACACTAACCCTGATCACTGGCTGTCATATAGACAGGATGTCTTCCTGTAAACACACATTACACACTAACCCTGATCGCTGGCTGTCATATAGACAGGATGACTTCCTGTAAACAACCAGAACATTACACACTAACCCTGATCACTGGCTGTCATATAGACAGGATGTCTTCCTGTAAACACACATTACACACTAACCCTGATCGCTGGCTGTCATATAGACAGGATGTCTTCCTGTAAACACACATTACACACTAACCCTGATCACTGGCTGTCGTATAGACAGGATGTCTTCCTGTAAACAACCAGAACATTACACACTAACCCTGATCGCTGGCTGTCATATAGACAGGATGTCTTCCTGTAAACACACATTACACACTAACCCTGATCACTGGCTGTCATATAGACAGGATGTCTTCCTGTAAACAACCAGAACATTACACACTAACCCTGATCGCTGGCTGTCATATAGACAGGATGTCTTCCTGTAAACACACATTACACACTAACCCTGATCACTGGCTGTCATATAGACAGGATGTCTTCCTGTAAACAACCAGAACATTACACACTAACCCTGATCGCTGGCTGTCATATAGACAGGATGTCTTCCTGTAAACACACATTACACACTAACCCTGATCACTGGCTGTCATATAGACAGGATGTCTTCCTGTAAACAACCAGAACATTACACACTAACCCTGATCGCTGGCTGTCATATAGACAGGATGTCTTCCTGTAAACAACCAGAACATTACACACTAACCCTGATCACTGGCTGTCATATAGACAGGATGTCTTCCTGTAAACACACATTACACACTAACCCTGATCGCTGGCTGTCATATAGACAGGATGTCTTCCTGTAAACACACATTACACACTAACCCTGATCACTGGCTGTCGTATAGACAGGATGTCTTCCTGTAAACAACCAGAACATTACACACTAACCCTGATCGCTGGCTGTCATATAGACAGGATGTCTTCCTGTAAACACACATTACACACTAACCCTGATCACTGGCTGTCATATAGACAGGATGTCTTCCTGTAAACAACCAGAACATTACACACTAACCCTGATCGCTGGCTGTCATATAGACAGGATGTCTTCCTGTAAACACACATTACACACTAACCCTGATCACTGGCTGTCATATAGACAGGATGTCTTCCTGTAAACAACCAGAACATTACACACTAACCCTGATCGCTGGCTGTCATATAGACAGGATGTCTTCCTGTAAACAACCAGAACATTACACACTAACCCTGATCACTGGCTGTCATATAGACAGGATGTCTTCCTGTAAACACACATTACACACTAACCCTGATCGCTGGCTGTCATATAGACAGGATGTCTTCCTGTAAACACACATTACACACTAACCCTGATCACTGGCTGTCATATAGACAGGATGTCTTCCTGTAAACAACCAGAACATTACACACTAACCCTGATCACTGGCTGTCATATA
Organism: Salvelinus fontinalis; assembly: GCF_029448725.1. Lineage (NCBI taxonomy): Eukaryota > Metazoa > Chordata > Actinopteri > Salmoniformes > Salmonidae > Salvelinus > Salvelinus fontinalis. The sequence goes on along the minus strand of NW_026602242.1, from coordinate 10,019 downwards.
GACAGGATGTCTTCCTGTAAACAACCAGAACATTACACACTAACCCTGATCACTGGCTGTCATATAGACAGGATGTCTTCCTGTAAACACACATTACACACTAACCCTGATCGCTGGCTGTCATATAGACAGGATGACTTCCTGTAAACAACCAGAACATTACACACTAACCCTGATCACTGGCTGTCATATAGACAGGATGTCTTCCTGTAAACACACATTACACACTAACCCTGATCACTGGCTGTCATATAGACAGGATGTCTTCCTGTAAACAACCAGAACATTACACACTAACCCTGATCACTGGCTGTCATATAGACAGGATGTCTTCCTGTAAACACACATTACACACTAACCCTGATCGCTGGCTGTCATATAGACAGGATGACTTCCTGTAAACAACCAGAACATTACACACTAACCCTGATCACTGGCTGTCATATAGACAGGATGTCTTCCTGTAAACACACATTACACACTAACCCTGATCGCTGGCTGTCATATAGACAGGATGTCTTCCTGTAAACACACATTACACACTAACCCTGATCACTGGCTGTCGTATAGACAGGATGTCTTCCTGTAAACACACATTACACACTAACCCTGATCGCTGGCTGTCATATAGACAGGATGTCTTCCTGTAAACACACATTACACACTAACCCTGATCATTGGCTGTCATATAGACAGGATGTCTTCCTGTAAACAACCAGAACATTACACACTAACCCTGATCACTGGCTGTCATATAGACAGGATGTCTTCCTGTAAACAACCAGAACATTACACACTAACCCTGATCACTGGCTGTCATATAGACAGGATGTCTTCCTGTAAACAACCAGAACATTACACACTAACCCTGATCACTGGCTGTCATATAGACAGGATGTCTTCCTGTAAACACACATTACACACTAACCCTGATCGCTGGCCGTCTTATTCCATATAGACAGGATGACTTCCTGTAAACAACCAGAACATTACACACTAACCCTGATCACTGGCTGTCATATAGACAGGATGTCTTCCTGTAAACACACATTACACACTAACCCTGATCGCTGGCTGTCATATAGACAGGATGTCTTCCTGTAAACACACATTACACACTAACCCTGATCACTGGCTGTCGTATAGACAGGATGTCTTCCTGTAAACAACCAGAACATTACACACTAACCCTGATCGCTGGCTGTCATATAGACAGGATGTCTTCCTGTAAACACACATTACACACTAACCCTGATCACTGGCTGTCATATAGACAGGATGTCTTCCTGTAAACAACCAGAACATTACACACTAACCCTGATCGCTGGCTGTCATATAGACAGGATGTCTTCCTGTAAACACACATTACACACTAACCCTGATCACTGGCTGTCATATAGACAGGATGTCTTCCTGTAAACAACCAGAACATTACACACTAACCCTGATCGCTGGCTGTCATATAGACAGGATGTCTTCCTGTAAACACACATTACACACTAACCCTGATCACTGGCTGTCATATAGACAGGATGTCTTCCTGTAAACAACCAGAACATTACACACTAACCCTGATCGCTGGCTGTCATATAGACAGGATGACTTCCTGTAAACAACCAGAACATTACACACTAACCCTGATCACTGGCTGTCATATAGACAGGATGTCTTCCTGTAAACACACATTACACACTAACCCTGATCGCTGGCTGTCATATAGACAGGATGTCTTCCTGTAAACACACATTACACACTAACCCTGATCACTGGCTGTCGTATAGACAGGATGTCTTCCTGTAAACAACCAGAACATTACACACTAACCCTGATCGCTGGCTGTCATATAGACAGGATGTCTTCCTGTAAACACACATTACACACTAACCCTGATCACTGGCTGTCATATAGACAGGATGTCTTCCTGTAAACAACCAGAACATTACACACTAACCCTGATCGCTGGCTGTCATATAGACAGGATGTCTTCCTGTAAACACACATTACACACTAACCCTGATCACTGGCTGTCATATAGACAGGATGTCTTCCTGTAAACAACCAGAACATTACACACTAACCCTGATCGCTGGCTGTCATATAGACAGGATGTCTTCCTGTAAACAACCAGAACATTACACACTAACCCTGATCACTGGCTGTCATATAGACAGGATGTCTTCCTGTAAACACACATTACACACTAACCCTGATCGCTGGCTGTCATATAGACAGGATGTCTTCCTGTAAACACACATTACACACTAACCCTGATCACTGGCTGTCATATAGACAGGATGTCTTCCTGTAAACAACCAGAACATTACACACTAACCCTGATCACTGGCTGTCATATAGACAGGATGTCTTCCTGTAAACAACCAGAACATTACACACTAACCCTGATCACTGGCTGTCATATAGACAGGATGTATTCCTGTAAACACACATTACACACTAACCCTGATCGCTGGCTGTCATATAGACAGGATGACTTCCTGTAAACAACCAGAACATTACACACTAACCCTGATCACTGGCTGTCATATAGACAGGATGTCTTCCTGTAAACACACATTACACACTAACCCTGATCACTGGCTGTCATATAGACAGGATGTCTTCCTGTAAACAACCAGAACATTACACACTAACCCTGATCACTGGCTGTCATATAGACAGGATGTCTTCCTGTAAACACACATTACACACTAACCCTGATCGCTGGCTGTCATATAGACAGGATGACTTCCTGTAAACAACCAGAACATTACACACTAACCCTGATCACTGGCTGTCATATAGACAGGATGTCTTCCTGTAAACACACATTACACACTAACCCTGATCGCTGGCTGTCATATAGACAGGATGTCTTCCTGTAAACACACATTACACACTAACCCTGATCACTGGCTGTCGTATAGACAGGATGTCTTCCTGTAAACACACATTACACACTAACCCTGATCGCTGGCTGTCATATAGACAGGATGTCTTCCTGTAAACACACATTACACACTAACCCTGATCATTGGCTGTCATATAGACAGGATGTCTTCCTGTAAACAACCAGAACATTACACACTAACCCTGATCGCTGGCTGTCGTATAGACAGGATGTCTTCCTGTAAACACACATTACACACTAACCCTGATCACTGGCTGTCGTATAGACAGGATGTCTTCCTGTAAACACACATTACACACTAACCCTGATCACTGGCTGTCATATAGACAGGATGTCTTCCTGTAAACACACATTACACACTAACCCTGATCGCTGGCTGTCATATAGACAGGATGTCTTCCTGTAAACAACCAGAACATTACACACTAACCCTGATCGCTGTCTGTCATATAGACAGGATGTCTTCCTGTAAACAACCAGAACATTACACACTAACCCTGATCACTGGCTGTCATATAGACAGGATGTCTTCCTGTAAACACACATTACAGACTAACCCTGATCACTGGCTGTCATATAGACAGGATGTCTTCCTGTAAACAACCAGAACATTACACACTAACCCTGATCACTGGCTGTCATATAGACAGGATGTCTTCCTGTAAACAACCAGAACATTACACACTAACCCTGATCACTGGCTGTCATATAGACAGGATGTCTTCCTGTAAACACACATTACACACTAACCCTGATCACTGGCTGTCGTATAGACAGGATGTCTTCCTGTAAACACACATTACACACTAACCCTGATCGCTGGCTGTCATATAGACAGGATGTCTTCCTGTAAACACACATTACACACTAACCCTGATCACTGGCTGTCATATAGACAGGATGTCTTCCTGTAAACACACATTACACACTAACCCTGATCACTGGCTGTCATATAGACAGGATGTCTTCCTGTAAACAACCAGAACATTACACACTAACCCTGATCGCTGGCTGTCATATAGACAGGATGTCTTCCTGTAAACAACCAGAACATTACACACTAACCCTGATCACTGGCTGTCATATAGACAGGATGTCTTCCTGTAAACACACATTACACACTAACCCTGATCACTGGCTGTCGTATAGACAGGATGTCTTCCTGTAAACAACCAGAACATTACACACTAACCCTGATCGCTGGCTGTCATATAGACAGGATGTCTTCCTGTAAACACACATTACACACTAACCCTGATCACTGGCTGTCATATAGACAGGATGTCTTCCTGTAAACACACATTACACACTAACCCTGATCGCTGGCTGTCATATAGACAGGATGTCTTCCTGTAAACACACATTACACACTAACCCTGATCACTGGCTGTCGTATAGACAGGATGTCTTCCTGTAAACAACCAGAACATTACACACTAACCCTGATCGCTGGCTGTCATATAGACAGGATGTCTTCCTGTAAACACACATTACACACTAACCCTGATCACTGGCTGTCATATAGACAGGATGTCTTCCTGTAAACAACCAGAACATTACACACTAACCCTGATCGCTGGCTGTCATATAGACAGGATGTCTTCCTGTAAACACACATTACACACTAACCCTGATCACTGGCTGTCATATAGACAGGATGTCTTCCTGTAAACAACCAGAACATTACACACTAACCCTGATCGCTGGCTGTCATATAGACAGGATGTCTTCCTGTAAACAACCAGAACATTACACACTAACCCTGATCACTGGCTGTCATATAGACAGGATGTCTTCCTGTAAACACACATTACACACTAACCCTGATCGCTGGCTGTCATATAGACAGGATGTCTTCCTGTAAACACACATTACACACTAACCCTGATCACTGGCTGTCATATAGACAGGATGTCTTCCTGTAAACAACCAGAACATTACACACTAACCCTGATCACTGGCTGTCATATAGACAGGATGTCTTCCTGTAAACAACCAGAACATTACACACTAACCCTGATCACTGGCTGTCATATAGACAGGATGTATTCCTGTAAACACACATTACACACTAACCCTGATCACTGGCTGTCATATAGACAGGATGTATTCCTGTAAACACACATTACACACTAACCCTGATCGCTGGCTGTCATATAGACAGGATGACTTCCTGTAAACAACCAGAACATTACACACTAACCCTGATCACTGGCTGTCATATAGACAGGATGTCTTCCTGTAAACACACATTACACACTAACCCTGATCACTGGCTGTCATATAGACAGGATGTCTTCCTGTAAACAACCAGAACATTACACACTAACCCTGATCACTGGCTGTCATATAGACAGGATGTCTTCCTGTAAACACACATTACACACTAACCCTGATCGCTGGCTGTCATATAGACAGGATGACTTCCTGTAAACAACCAGAACATTACACACTAACCCTGATCACTGGCTGTCATATAGACAGGATGTCTTCCTGTAAACACACATTACACACTAACCCTGATCGCTGGCTGTCATATAGACAGGATGTCTTCCTGTAAACACACATTACACACTAACCCTGATCACTGGCTGTCGTATAGACAGGATGTCTTCCTGTAAACACACATTACACACTAACCCTGATCGCTGGCTGTCATATAGACAGGATGTCTTCCTGTAAACACACATTACACACTAACCCTGATCATTGGCTGTCATATAGACAGGATGTCTTCCTGTAAACAACCAGAACATTACACACTAACCCTGATCGCTGGCTGTCGTATAGACAGGATGTCTTCCTGTAAACACACATTACACACTAACCCTGATCACTGGCTGTCGTATAGACAGGATGTCTTCCTGTAAACACACATTACACACTAACCCTGATCACTGGCTGTCATATAGACAGGATGTCTTCCTGTAAACACACATTACACACTAACCCTGATCGCTGGCTGTCATATAGACAGGATGTCTTCCTGTAAACAACCAGAACATTACACACTAACCCTGATCGCTGTCTGTCATATAGACAGGATGTCTTCCTGTAAACAACCAGAACATTACACACTAACCCTGATCACTGGCTGTCATATAGACAGGATGTCTTCCTGTAAACACACATTACAGACTAACCCTGATCACTGGCTGTCATATAGACAGGATGTCTTCCTGTAAACAACCAGAACATTACACACTAACCCTGATCACTGGCTGTCATATAGACAGGATGTCTTCCTGTAAACAACCAGAACATTACACACTAACCCTGATCACTGGCTGTCATATAGACAGGATGTCTTCCTGTAAACACACATTACACACTAACCCTGATCACTGGCTGTCGTATAGACAGGATGTCTTCCTGTAAACACACATTACACACTAACCCTGATCGCTGGCTGTCATATAGACAGGATGTCTTCCTGTAAACACACATTACACACTAACCCTGATCACTGGCTGTCATATAGACAGGATGTCTTCCTGTAAACACACATTACACACTAACCCTGATCACTGGCTGTCATATAGACAGGATGTCTTCCTGTAAACAACCAGAACATTACACACTAACCCTGATCGCTGGCTGTCATATAGACAGGATGTCTTCCTGTAAACAACCAGAACATTACACACTAACCCTGATCACTGGCTGTCATATAGACAGGATGTCTTCCTGTAAACACACATTACACACTAACCCTGATCACTGGCTGTCGTATAGACAGGATGTCTTCCTGTAAACAACCAGAACATTACACACTAACCCTGATCGCTGGCTGTCATATAGACAGGATGTCTTCCTGTAAACACACATTACACACTAACCCTGATCACTGGCTGTCATATAGACAGGATGTCTTCCTGTAAACAACCAGAACATTACACACTAACCCTGATCGCTGGCTGTCATATAGACAGGATGTCTTCCTGTAAACACACATTACACACTAACCCTGATCACTGGCTGTCATATAGACAGGATGTCTTCCTGTAAACAACCAGAACATTACACACTAACCCTGATCGCTGGCTGTCATATAGACAGGATGTCTTCCTGTAAACAACCAGAACATTACACACTAACCCTGATCACTGGCTGTCATATAGACAGGATGTCTTCCTGTAAACAACCAGAACATTACACACTAACCCTGATCACTGGCTGTCATATAGACAGGATGTCTTCCTGTAAACACACATTACACACTAACCCTGATCGCTGGCTGTCATATAGACAGGATGTCTTCCTGTAAACACACATTACACACTAACCCTGATCACTGGCTGTCATATAGACAGGATGTCTTCCTGTAAACAACCAGAACATTACACACTAACCCTGATCACTGGCTGTCATATAGACAGGATGTCTTCCTGTAAACAACCAGAACATTACACACTAACCCTGATCACTGGCTGTCATATAGACAGGATGTCTTCCTGTAAACAACCAGAACATTACACACTAACCCTGATCGCTGGCTGTCATATAGACAGGATGTCTTCCTGTAAACACACATTACACACTAACCCTGATCGCTGGCTGTCATATAGACAGGATGTCTTCCTGTAAACAACCAGAACATTACACACTAACCCTGATCACTGGCTGTCATATAGACAGGATGTCTTCCTGTAAACACACATTACACACTAACCCTGATCGCTGGCTGTCATATAGACAGGATGACTTCCTGTAAACAACCAGAACATTACACACTAACCCTGATCACTGGCTGTCATATAGACAGGATGTCTTCCTGTAAACACACATTACACACTAACCCTGATCACTGGCTGTCATATAGACAGGATGTCTTCCTGTAAACAACCAGAACATTACACACTAACCCTGATCACTGGCTGTCATATAGACAGGATGTCTTCCTGTAAACACACATTACACACTAACCCTGATCGCTGGCTGTCATATAGACAGGATGACTTCCTGTAAACAACCAGAACATTACACACTAACCCTGATCACTGGCTGTCATATAGACAGGATGTCTTCCTGTAAACACACATTACACACTAACCCTGATCGCTGGCTGTCATATAGACAGGATGTCTTCCTGTAAACACACATTACACACTAACCCTGATCACTGGCTGTCGTATAGACAGGATGTCTTCCTGTAAACAACCAGAACATTACACACTAACCCTGATCGCTGGCTGTCATATAGACAGGATGTCTTCCTGTAAACACACATTACACACTAACCCTGATCACTGGCTGTCATATAGACAGGATGTCTTCCTGTAAACAACCAGAACATTACACACTAACCCTGATCGCTGGCTGTCATATAGACAGGATGTCTTCCTGTAAACACACATTACACACTAACCCTGATCACTGGCTGTCATATAGACAGGATGTCTTCCTGTAAACAACCAGAACATTACACACTAACCCTGATCGCTGGCTGTCATATAGACAGGATGTCTTCCTGTAAACACACATTACACACTAACCCTGATCACTGGCTGTCATATAGACAGGATGTCTTCCTGTAAACAACCAGAACATTACACACTAACCCTGATCGCTGGCTGTCATATAGACAGGATGACTTCCTGTAAACAACCAGAACATTACACACTAACCCTGATCACTGGCTGTCATATAGACAGGATGTCTTCCTGTAAACACACATTACACACTAACCCTGATCGCTGGCTGTCATATAGACAGGATGTCTTCCTGTAAACACACATTACACACTAACCCTGATCACTGGCTGTCATATAGACAGGATGTCTTCCTGTAAACAACCAGAACATTACACACTAACCCTGATCGCTGGCTGTCATATAGACAGGATGTCTTCCTGTAAACACACATTACACACTAACCCTGATCACTGGCTGTCATATAGACAGGATGTCTTCCTGTAAACAACCAGAACATTACACACTAACCCTGATCGCTGGCTGTCATATAGACAGGATGTCTTCCTGTAAACACACATTACACACTAACCCTGATCACTGGCTGTCATAGACAGGATGTCTTCCTGTAAACAACCAGAACATTACACACTAACCCTGATCGCTGGCTGTCATATAGACAGGATGTCTTCCTGTAAACAACCAGAACATTACACACTAACCCTGATCACTGGCTGTCATATAGACAGGATGTCTTCCTGTAAACACACATTACACACTAACCCTGATCGCTGGCTGTCATATAGACAGGATGTCTTCCTGTAAACACACATTACACACTAACCCTGATCACTGGCTGTCATATAGACAGGATGTCTTCCTGTAAACAACCAGAACATTACACACTAACCCTGATCACTGGCTGTCATATAGACAGGATGTCTTCCTGTAAACAACCAGAACATTACACACTAACCCTGATCACTGGCTGTCATATAGACAGGATGTCTTCCTGTAAACACACATTACACACTAACCCTGATCGCTGGCTGTCATATAGACAGGATGACTTCCTGTAAACAACCAGAACATTACACACTAACCCTGATCACTGGCTGTCATATAGACAGGATGTCTTCCTGTAAACACACATTACACACTAACCCTGATCACTGGCTGTCATATAGACAGGATGTCTTCCTGTAAACAACCAGAACATTACACACTAACCCTGATCACTGGCTGTCATATAGACAGGATGTCTTCCTGTAAACACACATTACACACTAACCCTGATCGCTGGCTGTCATATAGACAGGATGACTTCCTGTAAACAACCAGAACATTACACACTAACCCTGATCACTGGCTGTCATATAGACAGGATGTCTTCCTGTAAACACACATTACACACTAACCCTGATCGCTGGCTGTCATATAGACAGGATGTCTTCCTGTAAACACACATTACACACTAACCCTGATCACTGGCTGTCGTATAGACAGGATGTCTTCCTGTAAACACACATTACACACTAACCCTGATCGCTGGCTGTCATATAGACAGGATGTCTTCCTGTAAACACACATTACACACTAACCCTGATCATTGGCTGTCATATAGACAGGATGTCTTCCTGTAAACAACCAGAACATTACACACTAACCCTGATCGCTGGCTGTCGTATAGACAGGATGTC
>NW_026602241.1:0-22011 GCF_029448725.1 Salvelinus fontinalis | reverse complement strand
AGTGCATCAGTCATGATTTAGAGCTTGTTTATGGAAAAGTGTGTATTTCTGTATTTCAACATGATTTGGAGCTTGTTTTTGAAAAGTGCTTATTTCTGTATTTCAACATGATTTGGAGATTGTTTTTGAAAAGTGTTTATTTCTGTTTTTCAACATGATTTAGAGCTTGTTTTTGGAAAAGTATTTATTTCTGTATTTCAATGTTGCAACTTGCTGAAAACTGTCCACATTGTTCCTATCATCCTGATTAAACAGTACTGAAATAAAATTAACTTACAGAGTGCATCAGTCATGATTTAGAGCTTGTTTATGGAAAAGTGTGTATTTCTGTATTTCAACATGATTTGGAGCTTGTTTTTGAAAAGTGCCTATTTCTGTTTTTCAACATGATTTAGAGCTTGTTTTTGGAAAAGTGTTTATTTCTGTATTTCAATGTTGCAACTTGCTGAAAACTGTCCACATTGTTCCTATCATCCTGATTAAACAGTACTGAAATAAAATTAACTTACAGAGTGCATCAGTCATGATTTAGAGCTTGTTTATGGAAAAGTGTGTATTTCTGTATTTCAACATGATTTGGAGCTTGTTTTTGAAAAGTGCATATTTCTGTATTTCAACATGATTTGGAGCTTGTTTTTGAAAAGTGTTTATTTCTGTTTTTCAACATGATTTAGAGCTTGTTTTTGGAAAAGTGTTTATTTCTGTATTCCAATGTTGCAACTTGCTGAAAACTGTCCACAGTGTTCCTATCATCCTGATTAAACAGTACTGAAATAAAATTAACTTACAGAGTGCATCAGTCATGATTTAGAGCTTGTTTATGGAAAAGTGTGTATTTCTGTATTTCAACATGATTTGGAGCTTGTTTTTGAAAAGTGCATATTTCTGTATTTCAACATGATTTGGAGCTTGTTTTTGAAAAGTGCATATTTCTGTATTTCAACATGATTTGGAGCTTGTTTTTGAAAAGTGTTTATTTCTGTTTTTCAACATGATTTAGAGCTTGTTTTTGGAAAAGTGTTTATTTCTGTATTTCAATGTTGCAACTTGCTGAAAACTGTCCACATTGTTCCTATCATCCTGATTAAACAGTACTGAAATAAAATTAACTTACAGAGTGCATCAGTCATGATTTAGAGCTTGTTTATGGAAAAGTGTGTATTTCTGTATTTCAACATGATTTGGAGCTTGTTTTTGAAAAGTGCCTATTTCTGTTTTTCAACATGATTTAGAGCTTGTTTTTGGAAAAGTGTTTATTTCTGTATTTCAATGTTGCAACTTGCTGAAAACTGTCCACATTGTTCCTATCATCCTGATTAAACAGTACTGAAATAAAATTAACTTACAGAGTGCATCAGTCATGATTTAGAGCTTGTTTATGGAAAAGTGTTTATTTCTGTATTTCAACATGATTTGGAGCTTGTTTATGGAAAAGTGTGTATTTCTGTATTTCAACATGATTTGGAGCTTGTTTTTGAAAAGTGCCTATTTCTGTTTTTCAACACGATTTAGAGCTTGTTTTTGGAAAAGTGTTTATTTCTGTATTTCAATGTTGCAACTTGCTGAAAACTGTCCACATTGTTCCTATCATCCTGATTAAACAGTACTGAAATAAAATTAACTTACAGAGTGCATCAGTCATGATTTAGAGCTTGTTTATGGAAAAGTGTGTATTTCTGTATTTCAACATGATTTGGAGCTTGTTTTTGAACAGTGCCTATTTCTGTTTTTCAACATGATTTAGAGCTTGTTTTTGGAAAAGTGTTTATTTCTGTATTTCAATGTTGCAACTTGCTGAAAACTGTCCACATTGTTCCTATCATCCTGATTAAACAGTACTGAAATAAAATTAACTTACAGAGTGCATCAGTCATGATTTAGAGCTTGTTTATGGAAAAGTGTGTATTTCTGTATTTCAACATGATTTGGAGCTTGTTTTTGAAAAGTGCATATTTCTGTATTTCAACATGATTTGGAGCTTGTTTTTGAAAAGTGTTTATTTCTGTTTTTCAACATGATTTAGAGCTTGTTTTTGGAAAAGTGTTTATTTCTGTATTTCAATGTTGCAACTTGCTGAAAACTGTCCACAGTGTTCCTATCATCCTGATTAAACAGTACTGAAATAAAATTAACTTACAGAGTGCATCAGTCATGATTTAGAGCTTGTTTATGGAAAAGTGTGTATTTCTGTATTTCAACATGATTTGGAGCTTGTTTATGGAAAAGTGTGTATTTCTGTATTTCAACATGATTTGGAGCTTGTTTTTGAAAAGTGCCTATTTCTGTTTTTCAACACGATTTAGAGCTTGTTTTTGGAAAAGTGTTTATTTCTGTATTTCAATGTTGCAACTTGCTGAAAACTGTCCACATTGTTCCTATCATCCTGATTAAACAGTACTGAAATAAAATTAACTTACAGAGTGCATCAGTCATGATTTAGAGCTTGCTTATGGAAAAGTGTGTATTTCTGTATTTCAACATGATTTGGAGCTTGTTTTTGAAAAGTGCCTATTTCTGTTTTTCAACATGATTTAGAGCTTGTTTTTGGAAAAGTGTTTATTTCTGTATTTCAATGTTGCAACTTGCTGAAAACTGTCCACATTGTTCCTATCATCCTGATTAAACAGTACTGAAATAAAATTAACTTACAGAGTGCATCAGTCATGATTTAGAGCTTGTTTATGGAAAAGTGTGTATTTCTGTATTTCAACATGATTTGGAGCTTGTTTATGGAAAAGTGTGTATTTCTGTATTTCAACATGATTTGGAGCTTGTTTTTGAAAAGTGCCTATTTCTGTTTTTCAACACGATTTAGAGCTTGTTTTTGGAAAAGTGTTTATTTCTGTATTTCAATGTTGCAACTTGCTGAAAACTGTCCACATTGTTCCTATCATCCTGATTAAACAGTACTGAAATAAAATTAACTTACAGAGTGCATCAGTCATGATTTAGAGCTTGCTTATGGAAAAGTGTGTATTTCTGTATTTCAACATGATTTGGAGCTTGTTTTTGAAAAGTGCCTATTTCTGTTTTTCAACATGATTTAGAGCTTGTTTTTGGAAAAGTGTTTATTTCTGTATTTCAATGTTGCAACTTGCTGAAAACTGTCCACATTGTTCCTATCATCCTGATTAAACAGTACTGAAATAAAATTAACTTACAGAGTGCATCAGTCATGATTTAGAGCTTGTTTATGGAAAAGTGTGTATTTCTGTATTTCAACATGATTTGGAGCTTGTTTTTGAAAAGTGCATATTTCTGTATTTCAACATGATTTGGAGCTTGTTTTTGAAAAGTGTTTATTTCTGTTTTTCAACATGATTTAGAGCTTGTTTTTGGAAAAGTGTTTATTTCTGTATTTCAATGTTGCAACTTGCTGAAAACTGTCCACATTGTTCCTATCATCCTGATTAAACAGTACTGAAATAAAATTAACTTACAGAGTGCATCAGTCATGATTTAGAGCTTGTTTATGGAAAAGTGTGTATTTCTGTATTTCAACATGATTTGGAGCTTGTTTTTGAAAAGTGCCTATTTCTGTTTTTCAACATGATTTAGAGCTTGTTTTTGGAAAAGTGTTTATTTCTGTATTTCAATGTTGCAACTTGCTGAAAACTGTCCACATTGTTCCTATCATCCTGATTAAACAGTACTGAAATAAAATTAACTTACAGAGTGCATCAGTCATGATTTAGAGCTTGTTTATGGAAAAGTGTTTATTTCTGTATTTCAACATGATTTGGAGCTTGTTTATGGAAAAGTGTGTATTTCTGTATTTCAACATGATTTGGAGCTTGTTTTTGAAAAGTGCCTATTTCTGTTTTTCAACACGATTTAGAGCTTGTTTTTGGAAAAGTGTTTATTTCTGTATTTCAATGTTGCAACTTGCTGAAAACTGTCCACATTGTTCCTATCATCCTGATTAAACAGTACTGAAATAAAATTAACTTACAGAGTGCATCAGTCATGATTTAGAGCTTGTTTATGGAAAAGTGTGTATTTCTGTATTTCAACATGATTTGGAGCTTGTTTTTGAACAGTGCCTATTTCTGTTTTTCAACATGATTTAGAGCTTGTTTTTGGAAAAGTGTTTATTTCTGTATTTCAATGTTGCAACTTGCTGAAAACTGTCCACATTGTTCCTATCATCCTGATTAAACAGTACTGAAATAAAATTAACTTACAGAGTGCATCAGTCATGATTTAGAGCTTGTTTATGGAAAAGTGTGTATTTCTGTATTTCAACATGATTTGGAGCTTGTTTTTGAAAAGTGCATATTTCTGTATTTCAACATGATTTGGAGCTTGTTTTTGAAAAGTGTTTATTTCTGTTTTTCAACATGATTTAGAGCTTGTTTTTGGAAAAGTGTTTATTTCTGTATTTCAATGTTGCAACTTGCTGAAAACTGTCCACAGTGTTCCTATCATCCTGATTAAACAGTACTGAAATAAAATTAACTTACAGAGTGCATCAGTCATGATTTAGAGCTTGTTTATGGAAAAGTGTGTATTTCTGTATTTCAACATGATTTGGAGCTTGTTTATGGAAAAGTGTGTATTTCTGTATTTCAACATGATTTGGAGCTTGTTTTTGAAAAGTGCCTATTTCTGTTTTTCAACACGATTTAGAGCTTGTTTTTGGAAAAGTGTTTATTTCTGTATTTCAATGTTGCAACTTGCTGAAAACTGTCCACATTGTTCCTATCATCCTGATTAAACAGTACTGAAATAAAATTAACTTACAGAGTGCATCAGTCATGATTTAGAGCTTGCTTATGGAAAAGTGTGTATTTCTGTATTTCAACATGATTTGGAGCTTGTTTTTGAAAAGTGCCTATTTCTGTTTTTCAACATGATTTAGAGCTTGTTTTTGGAAAAGTGTTTATTTCTGTATTTCAATGTTGCAACTTGCTGAAAACTGTCCACATTGTTCCTATCATCCTGATTAAACAGTACTGAAATAAAATTAACTTACAGAGTGCATCAGTCATGATTTAGAGCTTGTTTATGGAAAAGTGTGTATTTCTGTATTTCAACATGATTTGGAGCTTGTTTATGGAAAAGTGTGTATTTCTGTATTTCAACATGATTTGGAGCTTGTTTTTGAAAAGTGCCTATTTCTGTTTTTCAACACGATTTAGAGCTTGTTTTTGGAAAAGTGTTTATTTCTGTATTTCAATGTTGCAACTTGCTGAAAACTGTCCACATTGTTCCTATCATCCTGATTAAACAGTACTGAAATAAAATTAACTTACAGAGTGCATCAGTCATGATTTAGAGCTTGTTTATGGAAAAGTGTTTATTTCTGTATTTCAACATGATTTGGAGCTTGTTTATGGAAAAGTGTGTATTTCTGTATTTCAACATGATTTGGAGCTTGTTTTTGAAAAGTGCCTATTTCTGTTTTTCAACACGATTTAGAGCTTGTTTTTGGAAAAGTGTTTATTTCTGTATTTCAATGTTGCAACTTGCTGAAAACTGTCCACATTGTTCCTATCATCCTGATTAAACAGTACTGAAATAAAATTAACTTACAGAGTGCATCAGTCATGATTTAGAGCTTGTTTATGGAAAAGTGTGTATTTCTGTATTTCAACATGATTTGGAGCTTGTTTTTGAACAGTGCCTATTTCTGTTTTTCAACATGATTTAGAGCTTGTTTTTGGAAAAGTGTTTATTTCTGTATTTCAATGTTGCAACTTGCTGAAAACTGTCCACATTGTTCCTATCATCCTGATTAAACAGTACTGAAATAAAATTAACTTACAGAGTGCATCAGTCATGATTTAGAGCTTGTTTATGGAAAAGTGTGTATTTCTGTATTTCAACATGATTTGGAGCTTGTTTTTGAAAAGTGCATATTTCTGTATTTCAACATGATTTGGAGCTTGTTTTTGAAAAGTGTTTATTTCTGTTTTTCAACATGATTTAGAGCTTGTTTTTGGAAAAGTGTTTATTTCTGTATTTCAATGTTGCAACTTGCTGAAAACTGTCCACAGTGTTCCTATCATCCTGATTAAACAGTACTGAAATAAAATTAACTTACAGAGTGCATCAGTCATGATTTAGAGCTTGTTTATGGAAAAGTGTGTATTTCTGTATTTCAACATGATTTGGAGCTTGTTTATGGAAAAGTGTGTATTTCTGTATTTCAACATGATTTGGAGCTTGTTTTTGAAAAGTGCCTATTTCTGTTTTTCAACACGATTTAGAGCTTGTTTTTGGAAAAGTGTTTATTTCTGTATTTCAATGTTGCAACTTGCTGAAAACTGTCCACATTGTTCCTATCATCCTGATTAAACAGTACTGAAATAAAATTAACTTACAGAGTGCATCAGTCATGATTTAGAGCTTGCTTATGGAAAAGTGTGTATTTCTGTATTTCAACATGATTTGGAGCTTGTTTTTGAAAAGTGCCTATTTCTGTTTTTCAACATGATTTAGAGCTTGTTTTTGGAAAAGTGTTTATTTCTGTATTTCAATGTTGCAACTTGCTGAAAACTGTCCACATTGTTCCTATCATCCTGATTAAACAGTACTGAAATAAAATTAACTTACAGAGTGCATCAGTCATGATTTAGAGCTTGTTTATGGAAAAGTGTGTATTTCTGTATTTCAACATGATTTGGAGCTTGTTTATGGAAAAGTGTGTATTTCTGTATTTCAACATGATTTGGAGCTTGTTTTTGAAAAGTGCCTATTTCTGTTTTTCAACACGATTTAGAGCTTGTTTTTGGAAAAGTGTTTATTTCTGTATTTCAATGTTGCAACTTGCTGAAAACTGTCCACATTGTTCCTATCATCCTGATTAAACAGTACTGAAATAAAATTAACTTACAGAGTGCATCAGTCATGATTTAGAGCTTGCTTATGGAAAAGTGTGTATTTCTGTATTTCAACATGATTTGGAGCTTGTTTTTGAAAAGTGCCTATTTCTGTTTTTCAACATGATTTAGAGCTTGTTTTTGGAAAAGTGTTTATTTCTGTATTTCAATGTTGCAACTTGCTGAAAACTGTCCACATTGTTCCTATCATCCTGATTAAACAGTACTGAAATAAAATTAACTTACAGAGTGCATCAGTCATGATTTAGAGCTTGTTTATGGAAAAGTGTGTATTTCTGTATTTCAACATGATTTGGAGCTTGTTTTTGAAAAGTGCATATTTCTGTATTTCAATATGATTTGGAGCTTGTTTTTGAAAAGTGTTTATTTCTGTTTTTCAACATGATTTAGAGCTTGTTTTTGGAAAAGTGTTTATTTCTGTATTCCAATGTTGCAACTTGCTGAAAACTGTCCACAGTGTTCCTATCATCCTGATTAAACAGTACTGAAATAAAATTAACTTACAGAGTGCATCAGTCATGATTTAGAGCTTGTTTATGGAAAAGTGTGTATTTCTGTATTTCAACATGATTTGGAGCTTGTTTTTGAAAAGTGCTTATTTCTGTATTTCAACATGATTTGGAGCTTGTTTTTGAAAAGTGTTTATTTCTGTTTTTCAACATGATTTAGAGCTTGTTTTTGGAAAAGTGTTTATTTCTGTATTTCAATGTTGCAACTTGCTGAAAACTGTCCACATTGTTCCTATCATCCTGATTAAACAGTACTGAAATAAAATTAACTTACAGAGTGCATCAGTCATGATTTAGAGCTTGCTTATGGAAAAGTGTGTATTTCTGTATTTCAACATGATTTGGAGCTTGTTTTTGAAAAGTGCCTATTTCTGTTTTTCAACATGATTTAGAGCTTGTTTTTGGAAAAGTGTTTATTTCTGTATTTCAATGTTGCAACTTGCTGAAAACTGTCCACATTGTTCCTATCATCCTGATTAAACAGTACTGAAATAAAATTAACTTACAGAGTGCATCAGTCATGATTTAGAGCTTGTTTATGGAAAAGTGTGTATTTCTGTATTTCAACATGATTTGGAGCTTGTTTTTGAAAAGTGCATATTTCTGTATTTCAATATGATTTGGAGCTTGTTTTTGAAAAGTGTTTATTTCTGTTTTTCAACATGATTTAGAGCTTGTTTTTGGAAAAGTGTTTATTTCTGTATTCCAATGTTGCAACTTGCTGAAAACTGTCCACAGTGTTCCTATCATCCTGATTAAACAGTACTGAAATAAAATTAACTTACAGAGTGCATCAGTCATGATTTAGAGCTTGTTTATGGAAAAGTGTGTATTTCTGTATTTCAACATGATTTGGAGCTTGTTTTTGAAAAGTGCTTATTTCTGTATTTCAACATGATTTGGAGCTTGTTTTTGAAAAGTGTTTATTTCTGTTTTTCAACATGATTTAGAGCTTGTTTTTGGAAAAGTGTTTATTTCTGTATTCCAATGTTGCAACTTGCTGAAAACTGTCCACAGTGTTCCTATCATCCTGATTAAACAGTACTGAAATAAAATTAACTTACAGAGTGCATCAGTCATGATTTAGAGCTTGTTTATGGAAAAGTGTGTATTTCTGTATTTCAACATGATTTGGAGCTTGTTCATGGAAAAGTGTGTATTTCTGTATTTCAACATGATTTGGAGCTTGTTTTTGAAAAGTGCCTATTTCTGTTTTTCAACACGATTTAGAGCTTGTTTTTGGAAAAGTGTTTATTTCTGTATTTCAATGTTGCAACTTGCTGAAAACTGTCCACATTGTTCCTATCATCCTGATTAAACAGTACTGAAATAAAATTAACTTACAGAGTGCATCAGTCATGATTTAGAGCTTGCTTATGGAAAAGTGTGTATTTCTGTATTTCAACATGATTTGGAGCTTGTTTTTGAAAAGTGCCTATTTCTGTTTTTCAACATGATTTAGAGCTTGTTTTTGGAAAAGTGTTTATTTCTGTATTTCAATGTTGCAACTTGCTGAAAACTGTCCACATTGTTCCTATCATCCTGATTAAACAGTACTGAAATAAAATTAACTTACAGAGTGCATCAGTCATGATTTAGAGCTTGTTTATGGAAAAGTGTGTATTTCTGTATTTCAACATGATTTGGAGCTTGTTTTTGAAAAGTGCATATTTCTGTATTTCAATATGATTTGGAGCTTGTTTTTGAAAAGTGTTTATTTCTGTTTTTCAACATGATTTAGAGCTTGTTTTTGGAAAAGTGTTTATTTCTGTATTCCAATGTTGCAACTTGCTGAAAACTGTCCACAGTGTTCCTATCATCCTGATTAAACAGTACTGAAATAAAATTAACTTACAGAGTGCATCAGTCATGATTTAGAGCTTGTTTATGGAAAAGTGTGTATTTCTGTATTTCAACATGATTTGGAGCTTGTTTTTGAAAAGTGCTTATTTCTGTATTTCAACATGATTTGGAGCTTGTTTTTGAAAAGTGTTTATTTCTGTTTTTCAACATGATTTAGAGCTTGTTTTTGGAAAAGTGTTTATTTCTGTATTCCAATGTTGCAACTTGCTGAAAACTGTCCACAGTGCTCCTATCATCCTGATTAAACAGTACTGAAATAAAATTAACTTACAGAGTGCATCAAACATGATTTAGGGCTTGTTTATGGAAAAGTGTTTATTTCTGTATTTCAACATGATTTGGAGCTTGTTTTTGAAAAGTGCTTATTTCTGTTTTTCAACACGATTTAGAGCTTGTTTTTGGAAAAGTGTTTATTTCTGTATTCCAATGTTGCAACTTGCTGAAAACTGTCCACAGTGTTCCTATCATCCTGATTAAACAGTACTGAAGTAAAATTAACTTACAGAGTGCATCAGTCATGATTTAGAGCTTGTTTATGGAAAACTGTGTATTTCTGTATTTCAACATGATTTGGAGCTTGTTTTTGGAAAAGTGTTTATTTCTGTATTCCAATGTTGCAACTTGCTGAAAACTGTCCACAGTGTTCCTATCATCCTGATTAAACAGTACTGAAATAAAATTAACTTACAGAGTGCATCACTCATGATTTAGAGCTTGTTTATGGAAAAGTGTGTATTTCTGTATTTCAACATGATTTGGAGCTTGTTTTTGATAAGTGTTTATTTCTGTTTTTCAACATGATTTAGAGCTTGTTTTTGGAAAAGTGTTTATTTCTGTATTTCAATGTTGCAACTTGCTGAAAACTGTCCACAGTGTTCCTATCATCCTGATTAAACAGTACTGAAATAAAATTAACTTACAGAGTGCATCAAACATGATTTAGGGCTTGTTTATGGAAAAGTGTTTATTTCTGTATTTCAACATGATTTGGAGCTTGTTTTTGAAAAGTGCTTATTTCTGTATTTCAACATGATTTGGAGCTTGTTTTTGAAAAGTGCTTATTTCTGTTTCTCAACGTGATTTAGAGCTTGTTTTTGGAAAAGTGTTTATTTCTGTATTCCAATGTTGCAACTTGCTGAAAACTGTCCACAGTGTTCCTATCATCCTGATCAAACAGTACTGAAATAAAATTAACTTACAGAGTGCATCAGTCATGATTTAGAGCTTGTTTATGGAAAAGTGTGTATTTCTGTATTTCAACATGATTTGGAGCTTGTTTATGGAAAAGTGTGTATTTCTGTATTTCAACATGATTTGGAGCTTGTTTTTGAAAAGTGCTTATTTCTGTTTCTCAACACGATTTAGAGCTTGTTTTTGGAAAAGTGTTTATTTCTGTATTCCAATGTTGCAACTTGCTGAAAACTGTCCACAGTGTTCCTATCATCCTGATTAAACAGTACTGAAATAAAATTAACTTACAGAGTGCATCAGTCATGATTTAGAGCTTGTTTATGGAAAAGTGTGTATTTCTGTATTTCAACATGATTTGGAGCTTGTTTTTGAAAAGTGCTTATTTCTGTATTTCAACATGATTTGGAGCTTGTTTTTGAAAAGTGTTTATTTCTGTTTTTCAACATGATTTAGAGCTTGTTTTTGGAAAAGTGTTTATTTCTGTATTCCAATGTTGCAACTTGCTGAAAACTGTCCACAGTGTTCCTATCATCCTGATTAAACAGTACTGAAGTAAAATTAACTTACAGAGTGCATCAGTCATGATTTAGAGCTTGTTTAAGCTCTAAATCATGACTGATGCACTCTGTAAGTTAATTTTACTTCAGTACTGTTTAATCAGGATGATAGGAACACTGTGGACAGTTTTCAGCAAGTTGCAACATTGGAATACAGAAATAAACACTTTTCCAAAAACAAGCTCTAAATCATGTTGAAAAACAGAAATAAACACTTTTCAAAAACAAGCTCCAAATCATGTTGAAATACAGAAATAAGCACTTTTCAAAAACAAGCTCCAAATCATGTTGAAATACAGAAATACACACTTTTCCATAAACAAGCTCTAAATCATGACTGATGCACTCTGTAAGTTAATTTTATTTCAGTACTGTTTAATCAGGATGATAGGAACACTGTGGACAGTTTTCAGCAAGTTGCAACATTGGAATACAGAAATAAACACTTTTCCAAAAACAAGCTCTAAATCGTGTTGAGAAACAGAAATAAGCACTTTTCAAAAACAAGCTCCAAATCATGTTGAAATACAGAAATACACACTTTTCCATAAACAAGCTCCAAATCATGTTGAAATACAGAAATACACACTTTTCCATAAACAAGCTCTAAATCATGACTGATGCACTCTGTAAGTTAATTTTATTTCAGTACTGTTTGATCAGGATGATAGGAACACTGTGGACAGTTTTCAGCAAGTTGCAACATTGGAATACAGAAATAAACACTTTTCCAAAAACAAGCTCTAAATCACGTTGAGAAACAGAAATAAGCACTTTTCAAAAACAAGCTCCAAATCATGTTGAAATACAGAAATAAGCACTTTTCAAAAACAAGCTCCAAATCATGTTGAAATACAGAAATAAACACTTTTCCATAAACAAGCCCTAAATCATGTTTGATGCACTCTGTAAGTTAATTTTATTTCAGTACTGTTTAATCAGGATGATAGGAACACTGTGGACAGTTTTCAGCAAGTTGCAACATTGAAATACAGAAATAAACACTTTTCCAAAAACAAGCTCTAAATCATGTTGAAAAACAGAAATAAACACTTATCAAAAACAAGCTCCAAATCATGTTGAAATACAGAAATACACACTTTTCCATAAACAAGCTCTAAATCATGAGTGATGCACTCTGTAAGTTAATTTTATTTCAGTACTGTTTAATCAGGATGATAGGAACACTGTGGACAGTTTTCAGCAAGTTGCAACATTGGAATACAGAAATAAACACTTTTCCAAAAACAAGCTCCAAATCATGTTGAAATACAGAAATACACAGTTTTCCATAAACAAGCTCTAAATCATGACTGATGCACTCTGTAAGTTAATTTTACTTCAGTACTGTTTAATCAGGATGATAGGAACACTGTGGACAGTTTTCAGCAAGTTGCAACATTGGAATACAGAAATAAACACTTTTCCAAAAACAAGCTCTAAATCGTGTTGAAAAACAGAAATAAGCACTTTTCAAAAACAAGCTCCAAATCATGTTGAAATACAGAAATAAACACTTTTCCATAAACAAGCCCTAAATCATGTTTGATGCACTCTGTAAGTTAATTTTATTTCAGTACTGTTTAATCAGGATGATAGGAGCACTGTGGACAGTTTTCAGCAAGTTGCAACATTGGAATACAGAAATAAACACTTTTCCAAAAACAAGCTCTAAATCATGTTGAAAAACAGAAATAAACACTTTTCAAAAACAAGCTCCAAATCATGTTGAAATACAGAAATAAGCACTTTTCAAAAACAAGCTCCAAATCATGTTGAAATACAGAAATACACACTTTTCCATAAACAAGCTCTAAATCATGACTGATGCACTCTGTAAGTTAATTTTATTTCAGTACTGTTTAATCAGGATGATAGGAACACTGTGGACAGTTTTCAGCAAGTTGCAACATTGGAATACAGAAATAAACACTTTTCCAAAAACAAGCTCTAAATCATGTTGAAAAACAGAAATAAACACTTTTCAAAAACAAGCTCCAAATCATATTGAAATACAGAAATATGCACTTTTCAAAAACAAGCTCCAAATCATGTTGAAATACAGAAATACACACTTTTCCATAAACAAGCTCTAAATCATGACTGATGCACTCTGTAAGTTAATTTTATTTCAGTACTGTTTAATCAGGATGATAGGAACAATGTGGACAGTTTTCAGCAAGTTGCAACATTGAAATACAGAAATAAACACTTTTCCAAAAACAAGCTCTAAATCATGTTGAAAAACAGAAATAGGCACTTTTCAAAAACAAGCTCCAAATCATGTTGAAATACAGAAATACACACTTTTCCATAAGCAAGCTCTAAATCATGACTGATGCACTCTGTAAGTTAATTTTATTTCAGTACTGTTTAATCAGGATGATAGGAACAATGTGGACAGTTTTCAGCAAGTTGCAACATTGAAATACAGAAATAAACACTTTTCCAAAAACAAGCTCTAAATCGTGTTGAAAAACAGAAATAGGCACTTTTCAAAAACAAGCTCCAAATCATGTTGAAATACAGAAATACACACTTTTCCATGAACAAGCTCCAAATCATGTTGAAATACAGAAATACACACTTTTCCATAAACAAGCTCTAAATCATGACTGATGCACTCTGTAAGTTAATTTTATTTCAGTACTGTTTAATCAGGATGATAGGAACACTGTGGACAGTTTTCAGCAAGTTGCAACATTGGAATACAGAAATAAACACTTTTCCAAAAACAAGCTCTAAATCATGTTGAAAAACAGAAATAAACACTTTTCAAAAACAAGCTCCAAATCATGTTGAAATACAGAAATAAGCACTTTTCAAAAACAAGCTCCAAATCATGTTGAAATACAGAAATACACACTTTTCCATAAACAAGCTCTAAATCATGACTGATGCACTCTGTAAGTTAATTTTATTTCAGTACTGTTTAATCAGGATGATAGGAACACTGTGGACAGTTTTCAGCAAGTTGCAACATTGGAATACAGAAATAAACACTTTTCCAAAAACAAGCTCTAAATCATGTTGAAAAACAGAAATAAACACTTTTCAAAAACAAGCTCCAAATCATATTGAAATACAGAAATATGCACTTTTCAAAAACAAGCTCCAAATCATGTTGAAATACAGAAATACACACTTTTCCATAAACAAGCTCTAAATCATGACTGATGCACTCTGTAAGTTAATTTTATTTCAGTACTGTTTAATCAGGATGATAGGAACAATGTGGACAGTTTTCAGCAAGTTGCAACATTGAAATACAGAAATAAACACTTTTCCAAAAACAAGCTCTAAATCATGTTGAAAAACAGAAATAGGCACTTTTCAAAAACAAGCTCCAAATCATGTTGAAATACAGAAATACACACTTTTCCATAAGCAAGCTCTAAATCATGACTGATGCACTCTGTAAGTTAATTTTATTTCAGTACTGTTTAATCAGGATGATAGGAACAATGTGGACAGTTTTCAGCAAGTTGCAACATTGAAATACAGAAATAAACACTTTTCCAAAAACAAGCTCTAAATCATGTTGAAAAACAGAAATAAACACTTTTCAAAAACAAGCTCCAAATCATGTTGAAATACAGAAATAAGCACTTTTCAAAAACAAGCTCCAAATCATGTTGAAATACAGAAATACACACTTTTCCATAAACAAGCTCTAAATCATGACTGATGCACTCTGTAAGTTAATTTTATTTCAGTACTGTTTAATCAGGATGATAGGAACACTGTGGACAGTTTTCAGCAAGTTGCAACATTGGAATACAGAAATAAACACTTTTCCAAAAACAAGCTCTAAATCATGTTGAAAAACAGAAATAAACACTTTTCAAAAACAAGCTCCAAATCATATTGAAATACAGAAATATGCACTTTTCAAAAACAAGCTCCAAATCATGTTGAAATACAGAAATACACACTTTTCCATAAACAAGCTCTAAATCATGACTGATGCACTCTGTAAGTTAATTTTATTTCAGTACTGTTTAATCAGGATGATAGGAACAATGTGGACAGTTTTCAGCAAGTTGCAACATTGAAATACAGAAATAAACACTTTTCCAAAAACAAGCTCTAAATCATGTTGAAAAACAGAAATAGGCACTTTTCAAAAACAAGCTCCAAATCATGTTGAAATACAGAAATACACACTTTTCCATAAGCAAGCTCTAAATCATGACTGATGCACTCTGTAAGTTAATTTTATTTCAGTACTGTTTAATCAGGATGATAGGAACAATGTGGACAGTTTTCAGCAAGTTGCAACATTGAAATACAGAAATAAACACTTTTCCAAAAACAAGCTCTAAATCGTGTTGAAAAACAGAAATAGGCACTTTTCAAAAACAAGCTCCAAATCATGTTGAAATACAGAAATACACACTTTTCCATAAACAAGCTCCAAATCATGTTGAAATACAGAAATACACACTTTTCCATAAACAAGCTCTAAATCATGACTGATGCACTCTGTAAGTTAATTTTATTTCAGTACTGTTTAATCAGGATGATAGGAACAATGTGGACAGTTTTCAGCAAGTTGCAACATTGAAATACAGAAATAAACACTTTTCCAAAAACAAGCTCTAAATCATGTTGAAAAACAGAAATAGGCACTTTTCAAAAACAAGCTCCAAATCATGTTGAAATACAGAAATACACACTTTTCCATAAGCAAGCTCTAAATCATGACTGATGCACTCTGTAAGTTAATTTTATTTCAGTACTGTTTAATCAGGATGATAGGAACAATGTGGACAGTTTTCAGCAAGTTGCAACATTGAAATACAGAAATAAACACTTTTCCAAAAACAAGCTCTAAATCGTGTTGAAAAACAGAAATAGGCACTTTTCAAAAACAAGCTCCAAATCATGTTGAAATACAGAAATACACACTTTTCCATAAACAAGCTCCAAATCATGTTGAAATACAGAAATACACACTTTTCCATAAACAAGCTCTAAATCATGACTGATGCACTCTGTAAGTTAATTTTATTTCAGTACTGTTTAATCAGGATGATAGGAACACTGTGGACAGTTTTCAGCAAGTTGCAACATTGAAATACAGAAATAAACACTTTTCCAAAAACAAGCTCTAAATCATGTTGAAAAACAGAAATAAACACTTTTCAAAAACAAGCTCCAAATCATGTTGAAATACAGAAATATGCACTTTTCAAAAACAAGCTCCAAATCATGTTGAAATACAGAAATACACACTTTTCCATAAACAAGCTCTAAATCATGACTGATGCACTCTGTAAGTTAATTTTATTTCAGTACTGTTTAATCAGGATGATAGGAACAATGTGGACAGTTTTCAGCAAGTTGCAACATTGAAATACAGAAATAAACACTTTTCCAAAAACAAGCTCTAAATCATGTTGAAAAACAGAAATAGGCACTGTTCAAAAACAAGCTCCAAATCATGTTGAAATACAGAAATACACACTTTTCCATAAACAAGCTCTAAATCATGACTGATGCACTCTGTAAGTTAATTTTATTTCAGTACTGTTTAATCAGGATGATAGGAACAATGTGGACAGTTTTCAGCAAGTTGCAACATTGAAATACAGAAATAAACACTTTTCCAAAAACAAGCTCTAAATCGTGTTGAAAAACAGAAATAGGCACTTTTCAAAAACAAGCTCCAAATCATGTTGAAATACAGAAATACACACTTTTCCATAAACAAGCTCCAAATCATGTTGAAATACAGAAATAAACACTTTTCCATAAACAAGCTCTAAATCATGACTGATGCACTCTGTAAGTTAATTTTATTTCAGTACTGTTTAATCAGGATGATAGGAACAATGTGGACAGTTTTCAGCAAGTTGCAACATTGAAATACAGAAATAAACACTTTTCCAAAAACAAGCTCTAAATCGTGTTGAAAAACAGAAATAGGCACTTTTCAAAAACAAGCTCCAAATCATGTTGAAATACAGAAATACACACTTTTCCATAAACAAGCTCCAAATCATGTTGAAATACAGAAATACACACTTTTCCATAAACAAGCTCTAAATCATGACTGATGCACTCTGTAAGTTAATTTTATTTCAGTACTGTTTAATCAGGATGATAGGAACAATGTGGACAGTTTTCAGCAAGTTGCAACATTGAAATACAGAAATAAACACTTTTCCAAAAACAAGCTCTAAATCATGTTGAAAAACAGAAATAGGCACTTTTCAAAAACAAGCTCCAAATCATGTTGAAATACAGAAATACACACTTTTCCATAAGCAAGCTCTAAATCATGACTGATGCACTCTGTAAGTTAATTTTATTTCAGTACTGTTTAATCAGGATGATAGGAACAATGTGGACAGTTTTCAGCAAGTTGCAACATTGAAATACAGAAATAAACACTTTTCCAAAAACAAGCTCTAAATCGTGTTGAAAAACAGAAATAGGCACTTTTCAAAAACAAGCTCCAAATCATGTTGAAATACAGAAATACACACTTTTCCATAAACAAGCTCCAAATCATGTTGAAATACAGAAATACACACTTTTCCATAAACAAGCTCTAAATCATGACTGATGCACTCTGTAAGTTAATTTTATTTCAGTACTGTTTAATCAGGATGATAGGAACACTGTGGACAGTTTTCAGCAAGTTGCAACATTGAAATACAGAAATAAACACTTTTCCAAAAACAAGCTCTAAATCATGTTGAAAAACAGAAATAAACACTTTTCAAAAACAAGCTCCAAATCATGTTGAAATACAGAAATATGCACTTTTCAAAAACAAGCTCCAAATCATGTTGAAATACAGAAATACACACTTTTCCATAAACAAGCTCTAAATCATGACTGATGCACTCTGTAAGTTAATTTTATTTCAGTACTGTTTAATCAGGATGATAGGAACAATGTGGACAGTTTTCAGCAAGTTGCAACATTGAAATACAGAAATAAACACTTTTCCAAAAACAAGCTCTAAATCATGTTGAAAAACAGAAATAGGCACTGTTCAAAAACAAGCTCCAAATCATGTTGAAATACAGAAATACACACTTTTCCATAAACAAGCTCTAAATCATGACTGATGCACTCTGTAAGTTAATTTTATTTCAGTACTGTTTAATCAGGATGATAGGAACAATGTGGACAGTTTTCAGCAAGTTGCAACATTGAAATACAGAAATAAACACTTTTCCAAAAACAAGCTCTAAATCGTGTTGAAAAACAGAAATAGGCACTTTTCAAAAACAAGCTCCAAATCATGTTGAAATACAGAAATACACACTTTTCCATAAACAAGCTCCAAATCATGTTGAAATACAGAAATAAACACTTTTCCATAAACAAGCTCTAAATCATGACTGATGCACTCTGTAAGTTAATTTTATTTCAGTACTGTTTAATCAGGATGATAGGAACAATGTGGACAGTTTTCAGCAAGTTGCAACATTGAAATACAGAAATAAACACTTTTCCAAAAACAAGCTCTAAATCATGTTGAAAAACAGAAATAGGCACTTTTCAAAAACAAGCTCCAAATCATGTTGAAATACAGAAATACACACTTTTCCATAAACAAGCTCTAAATCATGACTGATGCACTCTGTAAGTTAATTTTATTTCAGTACTGTTTAATCAGGATGATAGGAACAATGTGGACAGTTTTCAGCAAGTTGCAACATTGAAATACAGAAATAAACACTTTTCCAAAAACAAGCTCTAAATCATGTTGAAAAACAGAAATAAACACTTTTCAAAAACAAGCTCCAAATCATGTTGAAATACAGAAATATGCACTTTTCAAAAACAAGCTCCAAATCATGTTGAAATACAGAAATACACACTTTTCCATAAACAAGCTCTAAATCATGACTGATGCACTCTGTAAGTTAATTTTATTTCAGTACTGTTTAATCAGGATGATAGGAACAATGTGGACAGTTTTCAGCAAGTTGCAACATTGAAATACAGAAATAAACACTTTTCCAAAAACAAGCTCTAAATCATGTTGAAAAACAGAAATAGGCACTTTTCAAAAACAAGCTCCAAATCATGTTGAAATACAGAAATACACACTTTTCCATAAGCAAGCTCTAAATCATGACTGATGCACTCTGTAAGTTAATTTTATTTCAGTACTGTTTAATCAGGATGATAGGAACAATGTGGACAGTTTTCAGCAAGTTGCAACATTGAAATACAGAAATAAACACTTTTCCAAAAACAAGCTCTAAATCGTGTTGAAAAACAGAAATAGGCACTTTTCAAAAACAAGCTCCAAATCATGTTGAAATACAGAAATACACACTTTTCCATAAACAAGCTCCAAATCATGTTGAAATACAGAAATACACACTTTTCCATAAACAAGCTCTAAATCATGACTGATGCACTCTGTAAGTTAATTTTATTTCAGTACTGTTTAATCAGGATGATAGGAACAATGTGGACAGTTTTCAGCAAGTTGCAACATTGAAATACAGAAATAAACACTTTTCCAAAAACAAGCTCTAAATCATGTTGAAAAACAGAAATAGGCACTTTTCAAAAACAAGCTCCAAATCATGTTGAAATACAGAAATACACACTTTTCCATAAGCAAGCTCTAAATCATGACTGATGCACTCTGTAAGTTAATTTTATTTCAGTACTGTTTAATCAGGATGATAGGAACAATGTGGACAGTTTTCAGCAAGTTGCAACATTGAAATACAGAAATAAACACT
This sequence comes from Salvelinus fontinalis, assembly GCF_029448725.1. Lineage (NCBI taxonomy): Eukaryota > Metazoa > Chordata > Actinopteri > Salmoniformes > Salmonidae > Salvelinus > Salvelinus fontinalis. The sequence continues at coordinate 2,320 of NW_026602241.1, read as the reverse complement.
TTTCCAAAAACAAGCTCTAAATCGTGTTGAAAAACAGAAATAGGCACTTTTCAAAAACAAGCTCCAAATCATGTTGAAATACAGAAATACACACTTTTCCATAAACAAGCTCCAAATCATGTTGAAATACAGAAATACACACTTTTCCATAAACAAGCTCTAAATCATGACTGATGCACTCTGTAAGTTAATTTTATTTCAGTACTGTTTAATCAGGATGATAGGAACACTGTGGACAGTTTTCAGCAAGTTGCAACATTGAAATACAGAAATAAACACTTTTCCAAAAACAAGCTCTAAATCATGTTGAAAAACAGAAATAAACACTTTTCAAAAACAAGCTCCAAATCATGTTGAAATACAGAAATATGCACTTTTCAAAAACAAGCTCCAAATCATGTTGAAATACAGAAATACACACTTTTCCATAAACAAGCTCTAAATCATGACTGATGCACTCTGTAAGTTAATTTTATTTCAGTACTGTTTAATCAGGATGATAGGAACAATGTGGACAGTTTTCAGCAAGTTGCAACATTGAAATACAGAAATAAACACTTTTCCAAAAACAAGCTCTAAATCATGTTGAAAAACAGAAATAGGCACTGTTCAAAAACAAGCTCCAAATCATGTTGAAATACAGAAATACACACTTTTCCATAAACAAGCTCTAAATCATGACTGATGCACTCTGTAAGTTAATTTTATTTCAGTACTGTTTAATCAGGATGATAGGAACAATGTGGACAGTTTTCAGCAAGTTGCAACATTGAAATACAGAAATAAACACTTTTCCAAAAACAAGCTCTAAATCGTGTTGAAAAACAGAAATAGGCACTTTTCAAAAACAAGCTCCAAATCATGTTGAAATACAGAAATACACACTTTTCCATAAACAAGCTCCAAATCATGTTGAAATACAGAAATAAACACTTTTCCATAAACAAGCTCTAAATCATGACTGATGCACTCTGTAAGTTAATTTTATTTCAGTACTGTTTAATCAGGATGATAGGAACAATGTGGACAGTTTTCAGCAAGTTGCAACATTGAAATACAGAAATAAACACTTTTCCAAAAACAAGCTCTAAATCATGTTGAAAAACAGAAATAGGCACTTTTCAAAAACAAGCTCCAAATCATGTTGAAATACAGAAATACACACTTTTCCATAAACAAGCTCTAAATCATGACTGATGCACTCTGTAAGTTAATTTTATTTCAGTACTGTTTAATCAGGATGATAGGAACAATGTGGACAGTTTTCAGCAAGTTGCAACATTGAAATACAGAAATAAACACTTTTCCAAAAACAAGCTCTAAATCATGTTGAAAAACAGAAATAAACACTTTTCAAAAACAAGCTCCAAATCATGTTGAAATACAGAAATATGCACTTTTCAAAAACAAGCTCCAAATCATGTTGAAATACAGAAATATGCACTTTTCAAAAACAAGCTCCAAATCATGTTGAAATACAGAAATACACACTTTTCCATAAACAAGCTCTAAATCATGACTGATGCACTCTGTAAGTTAATTTTATTTCAGTACTGTTTAATCAGGATGATAGGAACACTGTGGACAGTTTTCAGCAAGTTGCAACATTGGAATACAGAAATAAACACTTTTCCAAAAACAAGCTCTAAATCATGTTGAAAAACAGAAATAAACACTTTTCAAAAACAAGCTCCAAATCATGTTGAAATACAGAAATATGCACTTTTCAAAAACAAGCTCCAAATCATGTTGAAATACAGAAATACACACTTTTCCATAAACAAGCTCTAAATCATGACTGATGCACTCTGTAAGTTAATTTTATTTCAGTACTGTTTAATCAGGATGATAGGAACAATGTGGACAGTTTTCAGCAAGTTGCAACATTGAAATACAGAAATAAACACTTTTCCAAAAACAAGCTCTAAATCATGTTGAAAAACAGAAATAGGCACTTTTCAAAAACAAGCTCCAAATCATGTTGAAATACAGAAATACACACTTTTCCATAAACAAGCTCTAAATCATGACTGATGCACTCTGTAAGTTAATTTTATTTCAGTACTGTTTAATCAGGATGATAGGAACAATGTGGACAGTTTTCAGCAAGTTGCAACATTGAAATACAGAAATAAATACTTTTCCAAAAACAAGCTCTAAATCATGTTGAAAAACAGAAATAAACACTTTTCAAAAACAATCTCCAAATCATGTTGAAATACAGAAATAAGCACTTTTCAAAAACAAGCTCCAAATCATGTTGAAATACAGAAATACACACTTTTCCATAAACAAGCTCTAAATCATGACTGATGCACTC
>NW_026602240.1:0-22042 GCF_029448725.1 Salvelinus fontinalis | reverse complement strand
ATTTCCCTCCTCCATCATGTCCACTCTATTTCCCTCCTCCATCATGTTCACTCTATTTCCTTCCTCCATCAGGTTCACTCTATTTCCCTCCTCCATCATGTTAACTCTATTTCCCTCCTCCTTCATGTCAACTCTATTTCCCTCCTCCATCATGTCAACTCTATTTCCCTCCTCCATCATGTCCACTCTATTTCCCTCCTCCATCATGTTCACTCTATTTCCCTCCTCCATCATGTTCACTCTATTTCCCTCCTCCATCATGTCAACTATATTTCACTCCTCCATCATGTCAACTCTATTTCCCTCCTCCATCATGTCCACTCTATTTCCCTCCTCCATCATGTTCACTCTATTTCCCTCCTCCATCATGTTCACTCTATTTCCCTCCTCCATCATGTTCACTCTTTTTCCCTCCTCCATCATGTCCACTCTATTTCCCTCCTCCATCATGTCAACTCTATTTCCCTGCTCCATCATGTTCACTCTATTTCCCTCCTCCATCATGGTCACTCTATTTCCCTCCTCCATCATGTTCACTCTATTTCCCTCCTCCATCATGTCCACTCTATTTCCCTCCTCCATCATGTTCACTCTATTTCCCTCCTCCATCATGTTCACTCTATTTCCCTCCTCCATCATGTTCACTCTATTTCCCTCCTCCATCATGTTCACTCTATTTCCCTCCTCCATCATGTTCACTCTATTTCCCTCCTCCATCATGTCCACTCTATTTCCCTCCTCCATCATGTTCACTCTATTTCCCTCCTCCATCATGTCCACTCTATTTCCCTCCTCCATCATGTTCACTCTATTTCCCTCCTCCATCATGTTCACTCTATTTCCCTCCTCCATCATGTTCACTCTATTTCCCTCCTCCATCATGTTCACTCTATTTCCCTCCTCCATCATGTTCACTCTATTTCCCTCCTCCATCATGTTCACTCTATTTCCCTCCTCCATCATGTTCACTCTATTTCCCTCCTCCATCATGTTCACTCTATTTCCCTCCTCCATCATGTTCACTCTATTTCCCTCCTCCATCATGTCAACTCTATTTCCCTCCTCCATCATGTCCACTCTATTTCCCTCCTCCATCATGTTCACTCTATTTCCCTCCTCCATCATGTTCACTCTATTTCCCTCCTCCATCATGTTCACTCTATTTCCCTCCTCCATCATGTTCACTCTATTTCCCTCCTCCATCATGTCCACTCTATTTCCCTCCTCCATCATGTTCACTCTATTTCCCTCCTCCATCATGTTCACTCTATTTCCCTCCTCCATCATGTCCACTCTATTTCCCTCCTCCATCATGTTCACTCTATTTCCCTCCTCCATCATGTTCACTCTATTTCCCTCCTCCATCATGTTCACTCTATTTCCCTCCTCCATCATGTTCACTCTATTTCCCTCCTCCATCATGTCACTCTATTTCCCTCCTCCATCATGTTCACTCTATTTCCCTCCTCCATCATGTTCACTCTATTTCCCTCCTCCATCATGTTCACTCTATTTCCCTCCTCCATCATGTTCACTCTATTTCCCTCCTCCATCATGTTCACTCTATTTCCCTCCTCCATCATGTCCACTCTATTTCCCTCCTCCATCATGTTCACTCTATTTCCCTCCTCCATCATGTTCACTCTATTTCCCTCCTCCATCATGTTCACTCTATTTCCCTCCTCCATCATGTTCACTCTATTTCCCTCCTCCATCATGTCCACTCTATTTCCCTCCTCCATCATGTTCACTCTATTTCCCTCCTCCATCATGTTCACTCTATTTCCCTCCTCCATCATGTTCACTCTATTTCCCTCCTCCATCATGTTCACTCTATTTCCCTCCTCCATCATGTTCACTCTATTTCCCTCCTCCATCATGTCACTCTATTTCCCTCCTCCATCATGTTCACTCTATTTCCCTCCTCCATCATGTTCACTCTATTTCCCTCCTCCATCATGTTCACTCTATTTCCCTCCTCCATCATGTTCACTCTATTTCCCTCCTCCATCATGTTCACTCTATTTCCCTCCTCCATCATGTTCACTCTCTATCCCTCCTCCATCATGTTCACTCTATTTCCCTCCTCCATCATGTTCACTCTATTTCCCTCCTCCATCATGTTCACTCTATATCCCTCCTCCATCATGTTCACTCTCTATCCCTCCTCCATCATGTTCACTCTATTTCCTTCCTCCATCATGTTCACTCTATTTCCCTCCTCCATCATGTCAACTATATTTCCCTCCTCCATCATGTCAACTCTATTTCCCTCCTCCATCATGTCCACTCTATTTCCCTCCTCCATCATGTTCACTCTATTTCCTTCCTCCATCATGTTCACTCTATTTCCCTCCTCCATCATGTCAACTCTATTTCCCTCCTCCATCATGTTCACTCTATTTCCCTCCTCCATCATGTCCACTCTATTTCCCTCCTCCATCATGTTCACTCTATTTCCCTCCTCCATCATGTTCACTCTATTTCCCTCCTCCATCATGTTCACTCTATTTCCCTCCTCCATCATGTCCACTCTATTTCCCTCCTCCATCATGTTCACTCTATTTCCCTCCTCCATCATGTTCACTCTATTTCCCTCCTCCATCATGGTCACTCTATTTCCCTCCTCCATCATGTTCACTCTATTTCCCTCCTCCATCATGTTCACTCTATTTCCCTCCTCCATCATGTCACTCTATTTCCCTCCTCCATCATGTTCACTCTATTTCCCTCCTCCATCATGTTCACTCTATTTCCCTCCTCCATCATGTTCACTCTATTTCCCTCCTCCATCATGTTCACTCTATTTCCCTCCTCCATCATGTTCACTCTATTTCCCTCCTCCATCATGTTCACTCTATTTCCCTCCTCCATCATGGTCACTCTATTTCCCTCCTCCATCATGTCCACTCTATTTCCCTCCTCCATCATGTTCACTCTATTTCCCTCCTCCATCATGTTCACTCTATTTCCCTCCTCCATCATGTTCACTCTATTTCCCTCCTCCATCATGTTCACTCTCTATCCCTCCTCCATCATGTTCACTCTATTTCCCTCCTCCATCATGTTCACTCTATTTCCCTCCTCCATCATGTTCACTCTCTATCCCTCCTCCATCATGTTCACTCTCTATCCCTCCTCCATCATGTTCACTCTATTTCCCTCCTCCATCATGTTCACTCTCTATCCCTCCTCCATCATGTTCACTCTCTATCCCTCCTCCATCATGTTCACTCTATTTCCTTCCTCCATCAGGTTCACTCTATTTCCCTCCTCCATCATGTCAACTATATTTCCCTCCTCCATCATGTCAACTCTATTTCCCTCCTCCATCATGTCCACTCTATTTCCCTCCTCCATCATGTTCACTCTATTTCCCTCCTCCATCATGTTCACTCTATTTCCCTCCTCCATCATGTCAACTATATTTCCCTCCTCCATCATGTCAACTCTATTTCCTTCCTCCATCATGTTCACTCTATTTCCCTCCTCCATCATGGTCACTCTATTTCCCTCCTCCATCATGTTCACTCTATTTCCCTCCTCCATCATGTTCACTCTATTTCCCTCCTCCATCATGTCAACTCTATTTCCCTCCTCCATCATGTTCACTCTATTTCCCTCCTCCATCATGTCCACTCTATTTCCCTCCTCCATCATGTTCACTCTATTTCCCTCCTCCATCATGTTCACTCTATTTCCCTCCTCCATCATGTTCACTCTATTTCCCAACTCCATCATGTTCACTCTATTTCCCTCCTCCATCATGTTCACTCTATTTCCCTCCTCCATCATGTCCACTCTATTTCCCTCCTCCATCATGTTCACTCTATTTCCCTCCTCCATCATGTTCACTCTATTTCCCTCCTCCATCATGTTCACTCTATTTCCCTCCTCCATCATGTTCACTCTATTTCCCTCCTCCATCATGTTCACTCTATTTCCCTCCTCCATCATGTTCACTCTATTTCCCTCCTCCATCATGTTCACTCTATTTCCCTCCTCCATCATGTTCACTCTCTATCCCTCCTCCATCATGTTCACTCTATTTCCTTCCTCCATCAGGTTCACTCTATTTCCCTCCTCCATCATGTTAACTCTATTTCCCTCCTCCTTCATGTCAACTATATTTCCCTCCTCCATCATGTCAACTCTATTTCCCTCCTCCATCATGTCCACTCTATTTCCCTCCTCCATCATGTTCACTCTATTTCCCTCCTCCATCATGTCCACTCTATTTCCCTCCTCCATCATGTTCACTCTATTTCCCTCCTCCATCATGTCAACTCTATTTCCCTCCTCCATCATGTTCACTCTATTTCCCTCCTCCATCATGTTCACTCTATTTCCCTCCTCCATCATGTTCACTCTCTATCCCTCCTCCATCATGTTCACTCTCTATCCCTCCTCCATCATGGTCACTCTATTTCCCTCCTCCATCATGTTCACTCTATCCCCCTCCTCCATCATGTTCACTCTATTTCCCTCCTCCATCATGTCAACTCTATTTCCCTCCTCCATCATGTTCACTCTATTTCCCTCCTCCATCATGTCAACTCTATTTCCCTCCTCCATCATGTTCACTCTATTTCCCTCCTCCATCATGTCCACTCTATTTCCCTCCTCCATCATGTCTACTCTATTTCCCTCCTCCATCATGTTCACTCTATTTCCCTCCTCCATCATGTTCACTCTCTATCCCTCCTCCATCATGTTCACTCTCTATCCCTCCTCCATCATGTTCACTCTATTTCCCTCCTCCATCATGTTCACTCTCTATCCCTCCTCCATCATGTTCACTCTCTATCCCTCCTCCATCATGTTCACTCTATTTCCTTCCTCCATCAGGTTCACTCTATTTCCCTCCTCCATCATGTTAACTCTATTTCCCTCCTCCTTCATGTCAACTCTATTTCCCTCCTCCATCATGTCAACTCTATTTCCCTCCTCCATCATGTCCACTCTATTTCCCTCCTCCATCATGTTCACTCTATTTCCTTCCTCCATCATGTTCACTCTATTTCCCTCCTCCATCATGTCAACTATATTTCACTCCTCCATCATGTCAACTCTATTTCCCTCCTCCATCATGTCCACTCTATTTCCCTCCTCCATCATGTTCACTCTATTTCCCTCCTCCATCATGTTCACTCTATTTCCCTCCTCCATCATGTTCACTCTTTTTCCCTCCTCCATCATGTCCACTCTATTTCCCTCCTCCATCATGTCAACTCTATTTCCCTGCTCCATCATGTTCACTCTATTTCCCTCCTCCATCATGGTCACTCTATTTCCCTCCTCCATCATGTTCACTCTATTTCCCTCCTCCATCATGTCCACTCTATTTCCCTCCTCCATCATGTTCTCTCTATTTCCCTCCTCCATCATGTTCACTCTATTTCCCAACTCCATCATGTCCACTCTATTTCCCAACTCCTTCATGTTCACTCTATTTCCCTCCTCCATCATGTTCACTCTCTATCCCTCCTCCATCATGTTCACTCTATTTCCCTCCTCCATCATGTTCACTCTATTTCCCTCCTCCATCATGTCCACTCTATTTCCCTCCTCCATCATATTCACTCTATTTCCCTCCTCCATCATGTCAACTCTATTTCCCTCCTCCATCATGTTCACTCTATTTCCCTCCTCCATCATGTTCACTCTATTTCCCTCCTCCATCATGTTCACTCTCTATCCCTCCTCCATCATGGTCACTCTATTTCCCTCCTCCATCATGTTCACTCTATTCCCCTCCTCCATCATGTTCACTCTATTTCCCTCCTCCATCATGTTCACTCTATTTCCCTCCTCCATCATGTCAACTCTATTTCCCTCCTCCATCATGTTCACTTTATTTCCCTCCTCCAACATGTCAACTCTATTTCCCTCCTCCATCATGTTCACTCTATTTCCCTCCTCCATCATGTCAACTCTATTTCCCTCCTCCATCATGTTCACTCTATTTCCCTCCTCCATCATGTCCACTCTATTTCCCTCCTCCATCATGTCTACTCTATTTCCCTCCTCCATCATGTTCACTCTATTTCCCTCCTCCATCATGTTCACTCTCTATCCCTCCTCCATCATGTTCACTCTCTATCCCTCCTCCATCATGTTCACTCTATTTCCCTCCTCCATCATGTTCACTCTCTATCCCTCCTCCATCATGTTCACTCTCTATCCCTCCTCCATCATGTTCACTCTATTTCCTTCCTCCATCAGGTTCACTCTATTTCCCTCCTCCATCATGTTAACTCTATTTCCCTCCTCCTTCATGTCAACTATATTTCCCTCCTCCATCATGTCAACTCTATTTCCCTCCTCCATCATGTCCACTCTATTTCCCTCCTCCATCATGTTCACTCTATTTCCTTCCTCCATCATGTTCACTCTATTTCCCTTCCTCCATCATGTCAACTATATTTCACTCCTCCATCATGTCAACTCTATTTCCCTCCTCCATCATGTCCACTCTATTTCCCTCCTCCATCATGTTCACTCTATTTCCCTCCTCCATCATGTTCACTCTATTTCCCTCCTCCATCATGTTCACTCTTTTTCCCTCCTCCATCATGTCCACTCTATTTCCCTCCTCCATCATGTAAACTCTATTTCCCTGCTCCATCATGTTCACTCTATTTCCCTCCTCCATCATGGTCACTCTATTTCCCTCCTCCATCATGTTCACTCTATTTCCCTCCTCCATCATGTCCACTCTATTTCCTTCCTCCATCATGTTCTCTCTATTTCCCTCCTCCATCATGTTCACTCTATTTCCCAACTCCGTCATGTCCACTCTATTTCCCAACTCCATCATGTTCACTCTATTTCCCTCCTCCATCATGGTCACTCTATTTCCCTCCTCCATCATGTCAACTCTATTTCCCTCCTCCATCATGTCCACTCTATTTCCCTCCTCCATCATGTCTACTCTATTTCCCTCCTCCATCATGTTCACTCTATTTCCCTCCTCCATCATGTTCACTCTCTATCCCTCCTCCATCATGTTCACTCTCTATCCCTCCTCCATCATGTTCACTCTATTTCCCTCCTCCATCATGTTCACTCTCTATCCCTCCTCCATCATGTTCACTCTCTATCCCTCCTCCATCATGTTCACTCTATTTCCTTCCTCCATCAGGTTCACTCTATTTCCCTCCTCCATCATGTTAACTCTATTTCCCTCCTCCTTCATGTCAACTATATTTCCCTCCTCCATCATGTCAACTCTATTTCCCTCCTCCATCATGTCCACAATATTTCCCTCCTCCATCATGTTCACTCTATTTCCTTCCTCCATCATGTTCACTCTATTTCCCTTCCTCCATCATGTCAACTATATTTCACTCCTCCATCATGTCAACTCTATTTCCCTCCTCCATCATGTCCACTCTATTTCCCTCCTCCATCATGTTCACTCTATTTCCCTCCTCCATCATGTCAACTCTATTTCCCTCCTCCATCATGTTCACTCTTTTTCCCTCCTACATCATGTCCACTCTATTTCCCTCCTCCATCATGTTCACTCTATTTCTCTCCTCCATCATGTCCACTCTATTTCCCTCCTCCATCATGTCTACTCTATTTCCCTCCTCCATCATGTTCACTCTATTTCCCTCCTCCATCATGTTCACTCTCTATCCCTCCTCCATCATGTTCACTCTCTATCCCTCCTCCATCATGTTCACTCTATTTCCCTCCTCCATCATGTTCACTCTCTATCCCTCCTCCATCATGTTCACTCTCTATCCCTCCTCCATCATGTTCACTCTATTTCCTTCCTCCATCAGGTTCACTCTATTTCCCTCCTCCATCATGTTCACTCTATTTCCTTCCTCCATCATGTTAACTCTATTTCCCTCCTCCTTCATGTCAACTATATTTCCCTCCTCCATCATGTCAACTCTATTTCCCTCCTCCATCATGTCCACTCTATTTCCTTCCTCCATCATGTTCACTCTATTTCCTTCCTCCATCATGTTCACTCTATTTCCCTTCCTCCATCATGTCAACTATATTTCACTCCTCCATCATGTCAACTCTATTTCCCTCCTCCATCATGTCCACTCTATTTCGCTCCTCCATCATGTTCACTCTATTTCCCTCCTCCATCATGTTCACTCTATTTCCCTCCTCCATCATGTTCACTCTTTTTCCCTCCTCCATCATGTCCACTCTATTTCCCTCCTCCATCATGTCAACTCTATTTCCCTAATCCATCATGTTCACTCTATTTCCCTCCTCCATGATGGTCACTCTATTTCCCTCCTCCATCATGTTCACTCTATTTCCCTCCTCCATCATGTCCACTCTATTTCCCTCCTCCATCATGTTCTCTCTATTTCCCTCCTCCATCATGTTCACTCTATTTCCCAACTCCGTCATGTCCACTCTATTTCCCAACTCCATCATGTTCACTCTATTTCCCTCCTCCATCATGGTCACTCTATTTCCCTCCTCCATCATGTTCACTCTATTTCCCTCCTCCATCATGTTCAATCTATTTCCCTCCTCCATCATGTTCACTCTATTTCCCTCCTCCATCATGTTCACTCTATTTCCCTCCTCCATCATGTTCACTCTATTTCCCTCCTCCATCATGTTCACTCTATTTCCCTCCTCCATCATGTCCACTCTATTTCCCTCCTCCATCATGTCCACTCTATTTCCCTCCTCCATCATGTTCACTCTATCTCCCTCCTCCATCATGTTCACTCTATTTCCCTCCTCCATCATGTTCACTCTCTATCCCTCCTCCATCATGTTCACTCTATTTCCCTCCTCCATCATGTTCACTCTATTTCCCTCCTCCATCATGTTCACTCTATTTCCCTCCTCCATCATGTTCACTCTCTATCCCTCCTCCATCATGTTCACTCTATTTCCCTCCTCCATCATGTTCACTCTATTTCCCTCCTCCATCATGTTCACTCTATTTCCCTCCTCCATCATGTCCACTCTATTTCCCTCCTCCATCATATTCACTCTATTTCCCTCCTCCATCATGTCAACTCTATTTCCCTCCTCCATCATGTTCACTCTATTTCCCTCCTCCATCATGTTCACTCTATTTCCCTCCTCCATCATGTTCACTCTCTATCCCTCCTCCATCATGGTCTCTCTATTTCCCTCCTCCATCATGTTCACTCTATTTCCCTCCTCCATCATGTTCACTCTATTTCCCTCCTCCATCATGTCAACTCTATTTCCCTCCTCCATCATGTTCACTCTATTTCCCTCCTCCATCATGTCAACTCTATTTCCCTCCTCCATCATGTTCACTCTATTTCCCTCCTCCATCATGTCCACTCTATTTCCCTCCTCCATCATGTCTACTCTATTTCCCTCCTCCATCATGTTCACTCTATTTCCCTCCTCCATCATGTTCACTCTCTATCCCTCCTCCATCATGTTCACTCTCTATCCCTCCTCCATCATGTTCACTCTATTTCCCTCCTCCATCATGTTCACTCTCTATCCCTCCTCCATCATGTTCACTCTCTATCCCTCCTCCATCATGTTCACTCTATTTCCTTCCTCCATCAGGTTCACTCTATTTCCCTCCTCCATCATGTTAACTCTATTTCCCTCCTCCTTCATGTCAACTATATTTCCCTCCTCCATCATGTCAACTCTATTTCCCTCCTCCATCATGTCCACTCTATTTCCCTCCTCCATCATGTTCACTCAATTTCCTTCCTCCATCATGTTCACTCTATTTCCCTCCTCCATCATGTCAACTATATTTCACTCCTCCATCATGTGAACTCTATTTCCCTCCTCCATCATGTCCACTCTATTTCCCTCCTCCATCATGTTCACTCTATTTCCCTCCTCCATCATGTTCACTCTATTTCCCTCCTCCATCATGTTCACTCTTTTTCCCTCCTCCATCATGTCCACTCTATTTCCCTCCTCCATCATGTCAACTCTATTTCCCTCCTCCATCATGTTCACTCTATTTCCCTCCTCCATCATGTCAACTCTATTTCCCTCCTCCATCATGTTCACTCTATTTCCCTCCTCCATCATGTCAACTCTATTTCCCTCCTCCATCATGTTCACTCTATTTCCCTCCTCCATCATGTCCACTCTATTTCCCTCCTCCATCATGTCTACTCTATTTCCCTCCTCCATCATGTTCACTCTATTTCCCTCCTCCATCATGTTCACTCTCTATCCCTCCTCCATCATGTTCACTCTCTATCCCTCCTCCATCATGTTCACTCTATTTCCCTCCTCCATCATGTTCACTCTCTATCCCTCCTCCATCATGTTCACTCTCTATCCCTCCTCCATCATGTTCACTCTATTTCCTTCCTCCATCAGGTTCACTCTATTTCCCTCCTCCATCATGTTAACTCTATTTCCCTCCTCCTTCATGTCAACTATATTTCCCTCCTCCATCATGTCAACTCTATTTCCCTCCTCCATCATGTCCACTCTATTTCCCTCCTCCATCATGTTCACTCAATTTCCTTCCTCCATCATGTTCACTCTATTTCCCTCCTCCATCATGTCAACTATATTTCACTCCTCCATCATGTGAACTCTATTTCCCTCCTCCATCATGTCCACTCTATTTCCCTCCTCCATCATGTTCACTCTATTTCCCTCCTCCATCATGTTCACTCTATTTCCCTCCTCCATCATGTTCACTCTTTTTCCCTCCTCCATCATGTCCACTCTATTTCCCTCCTCCATCATGTCAACTCTATTTCCCTGCTCCATCATGTTCACTCTATTTTCCTCCTCCATCATGGTCACTCTATTTCCCTCCTCCATCATGTTCACTCTATTTCCCTCCTCCATCATGTCCACTCTATTTCCCTCCTCCATCATGTTCTCTCTATTTCCTTCCTCCATCATGTTCACTCTATTTCCCTCCTCCATCATGTTCACTCTATTTCCCTCCTCCATCATGTTCACTCTATTTCCCTCCTCCATCATGTTCACTCTTTTTCCCTCCTCCATCATGTCCACTCTATTTCCCTCCTCCATCATGTCAACTCTATTTCCCTGCTCCATCATGTTCACTCTATTTCCCTCCTCCATCATGGTCACTCTATTTCCCTCCTCCATCATGTTCACTCTATTTCCCTCCTCCATCATGTCCACTCTATTTCCCTCCTCCATCATGTTCTCTCTATTTCCCTCCTCCATCATGTTCACTCTATTTCCCAACTCCGTCATGTCCACTCTATTTCCCAACTCTATCATGTTCACTCTATTTCCCTCCTCCATCATGGTCACTCTATTTCCCTCCTCCATCATGTTCACTCTATTTCCCTCCTCCATCATGTTCAATCTATTTCCCTCCTCCATCATGTTCACTCTTTTTCCCTCCTCCATCATGTCCACAATATTTCCCTCCTCCATCATGTCCACTCTATTTCCCTCCTCCATCATGTTCACTCTATCTCCCTCCTCCATCATGTTCACTCTATTTCCCTCCTCCATCATGTTCACTCTCTATCCCTCCTCCATCATGTTCACTCTATTTCCCTCCTCCATCATGTTCACTCTATTTCCCTCCTCCATCATGTTCACTCTATTTCCCTCCTCCATCATGTTCACTCTCTATCCCTCCTCCATCATGTTCACTCTATTTCCCTCCTCCATCATGTTCACTCTATTTCCCTCCTCCATCATGTTCACTCTATTTCCCTCCTCCATCATGTCCACTCTATTTCCCTCCTCCATCATATTCACTCTATTTCCCTCCTCCATCATGTCAACTCTATTTCCCTCCTCCATCATGTTCACTCTATTTCCCTCCTCCATCATGTTCACTCTATTTCCCTCCTCCATCATGTTCACTCTCTATCCCTCCTCCATCATGGTCTCTCTATTTCCCTCCTCCATCATGTTCACTCTATTTCCCTCCTCCATCATGTTCACTCTATTTCCCTCCTCCATCATGTCAACTCTATTTCCCTCCTCCATCATGTTCACTCTATTTCCCTCCTCCATCATGTCAACTCTATTTCCCTCCTCCATCATGTTCACTCTATTTCCCTCCTCCATCATGTCCACTCTATTTCCCTCCTCCATCATGTCTACTCTATTTCCCTCCTCCATCATGTTCACTCTATTTCCCTCCTCCATCATGTTCACTCTCTATCCCTCCTCCATCATGTTCACTCTCTATCCCTCCTCCATCATGTTCACTCTATTTCCCTCCTCCATCATGTTCACTCTCTATCCCTCCTCCATCATGTTCACTCTCTATCCCTCCTCCATCATGTTCACTCTATTTCCTTCCTCCATCAGGTTCACTCTATTTCCCTCCTCCATCATGTTAACTCTATTTCCCTCCTCCTTCATGTCAACTATATTTCCCTCCTCCATCATGTCAACTCTATTTCCCTCCTCCATCATGTCCACTCTATTTCCCTCCTCCATCATGTTCACTCAATTTCCTTCCTCCATCATGTTCACTCTATTTCCCTCCTCCATCATGTCAACTATATTTCACTCCTCCATCATGTGAACTCTATTTCCCTCCTCCATCATGTCCACTCTATTTCCCTCCTCCATCATGTTCACTCTATTTCCCTCCTCCATCATGTTCACTCTATTTCCCTCCTCCATCATGTTCACTCTTTTTCCCTCCTCCATCATGTCCACTCTATTTCCCTCCTCCATCATGTCAACTCTATTTCCCTGCTCCATCATGTTCACTCTATTTTCCTCCTCCATCATGGTCACTCTATTTCCCTCCTCCATCATGTTCACTCTATTTCCCTCCTCCATCATGTCCACTCTATTTCCCTCCTCCATCATGTTCTCTCTATTTCCTTCCTCCATCATGTTCACTCTATTTCCCTCCTCCATCATGTTCACTCTATTTCCCTCCTCCATCATGTTCACTCTATTTCCCTCCTCCATCATGTTCACTCTTTTTCCCTCCTCCATCATGTCCACTCTATTTCCCTCCTCCATCATGTCAACTCTATTTCCCTGCTCCATCATGTTCACTCTATTTCCCTCCTCCATCATGGTCACTCTATTTCCCTCCTCCATCATGTTCACTCTATTTCCCTCCTCCATCATGTCCACTCTATTTCCCTCCTCCATCATGTTCTCTCTATTTCCCTCCTCCATCATGTTCACTCTATTTCCCAACTCCGTCATGTCCACTCTATTTCCCAACTCTATCATGTTCACTCTATTTCCCTCCTCCATCATGGTCACTCTATTTCCCTCCTCCATGTTCACTCTATTTCCCTCCTCCATCATGTTCAATCTATTTCCCTCCTCCATCATGTTCACTCTATTTCCCTCCTCCATCATGTTCACTCTCTATCCCTCCTCCATCATGGTCTCTCTATTTCCCTCCTCCATCATGTTCACTCT
Organism: Salvelinus fontinalis; assembly: GCF_029448725.1. Lineage (NCBI taxonomy): Eukaryota > Metazoa > Chordata > Actinopteri > Salmoniformes > Salmonidae > Salvelinus > Salvelinus fontinalis. The sequence continues at coordinate 8,680 of NW_026602240.1, read as the reverse complement.
ATTTCCCTCCTCCATCATGTTCACTCTATTTCCCTCCTCCATCATGTCAACTCTATTTCCCTCCTCCATCATGTTCACTCTATTTCCCTCCTCCATCATGTCAACTCTATTTCCCTCCTCCATCATGTTCACTCTATTTCCCTCCTCCATCATGTCCACTCTATTTCCCTCCTCCATCATGTCTACTCTATTTCCCTCCTCCATCATGTTCACTCTATTTCCCTCCTCCATCATGTTCACTCTCTATCCCTCCTCCATCATGTTCACTCTCTATCCCTCCTCCATCATGTTCACTCTATTTCCCTCCTCCATCATGTTCACTCTCTATCCCTCCTCCATCATGTTCACTCTCTATCCCTCCTCCATCATGTTCACTCTATTTCCTTCCTCCATCAGGTTCACTCTATTTCCCTCCTCCATCATGTTAACTCTATTTCCCTCCTCCTTCATGTCAACTATATTTCCCTCCTCCATCATGTCAACTCTATTTCCCTCCTCCATCATGTCCACTCTATTTCCCTCCTCCATCATGTTCACTCAATTTCCTTCCTCCATCATGTTCACTCTATTTCCCTCCTCCATCATGTCAACTATATTTCACTCCTCCATCATGTGAACTCTATTTCCCTCCTCCATCATGTCCACTCTATTTCCCTCCTCCATCATGTTCACTCTATTTCCCTCCTCCATCATGTTCACTCTATTTCCCTCCTCCATCATGTTCACTCTTTTTCCCTCCTCCATCATGTCCACTCTATTTCCCTCCTCCATCATGTCAACTCTATTTCCCTGCTCCATCATGTTCACTCTATTTTCCTCCTCCATCATGGTCACTCTATTTCCCTCCTCCATCATGTTCACTCTATTTCCCTCCTCCATCATGTCCACTCTATTTCCCTCCTCCATCATGTTCTCTCTATTTCCTTCCTCCATCATGTTCACTCTATTTCCCTCCTCCATCATGTTCACTCTATTTCCCTCCTCCATCATGTTCACTCTATTTCCCTCCTCCATCATGTTCACTCTTTTTCCCTCCTCCATCATGTCCACTCTATTTCCCTCCTCCATCATGTCAACTCTATTTCCCTGCTCCATCATGTTCACTCTATTTCCCTCCTCCATCATGGTCACTCTATTTCCCTCCTCCATCATGTTCACTCTATTTCCCTCCTCCATCATGTCCACTCTATTTCCCTCCTCCATCATGTTCTCTCTATTTCCCTTCCTCCATCATGTCAACTATATTTCACTCCTTGTAAGAGCTGTCGCTTTCCTCATCCTCAGATGAGGTGAGGAGAGAAGGATCTTCAGACCAATATGCGGAGTCAGGGAAATATGCCATCTTTATTTATAACGAAAACTGATGACACGAAACAAAACACTTTAACAAACTACAAAATAAGAAAACGACGTACACGCAACCTGAACATAAACTTACATGGACAAACGTAAACTCACGAACAGGAACGGACATCGAAACATACGAACAGCCAAACAGCTCCAAAAGTGAATACATCTAACATAACGAAGACATCACAGGAGACAATCACCCACAAACAAACAGTGAGAATGCCCTACCTAAATATGACTCTTGATTAGAGGAAAATGCAAACCACCTGCCTCTAATCAAGAGCCATACCAGGCAAACCGAAACCAACATAGAAACAGATAACATAGACTGCCCACCCAAAACACATGCCCTGACCAAAAACACATAAAAACTAACATAAATAGGTCAGGACTGTTACAGTACCCCCCCCCCCAAGGTGCGAACGCCGGGCGCACCAGCACAAAGTCCAGGGGAGGGTCCGGGTGGGCAGTTGACCACGGTGGTGGTTCCGGTTCAGGACGCTGTCCCCATACCACCATAGTCACTCCCCTCTTCTTTCTACCCCTTCTAATGCCCACCCTAACACTACCTTCCCCTAAATAAACAGCTAGCACCAGGACAAGGGGCAGCACCGGGACAAAGGGTAGCACCGGGACAAGGGGCAGCACCAGAACAAGGGGCAGCACCAGGATAAGGACCATCACTGGAATAAGGGGCAGCACCGGGACAAGGGGCAGCACCGGGACAAGGGGCAGCACCGGGACAAGGGGCAGCACCGGGACAAGGGGCAGCACCGGGACAAGGGGCAGCACCGGGACAAGGGGCAGCACCGGGACAAGGGGCAGCACCGGGACAAGGGGCAACACCGGGACAAGGGGCAACACCGGGACAAGGGGCAGATCCCGGCTGAAGGACTCTGGCAGGTCCTGTTTGGACGGCTCTGGCAGGTCCATGCAGGCTGACGGCTCTCGACGCTCATGGCAGACTGACGGCTCTCTACGCTCATGGCAGGCTGACGGCTCTCGACGCTCATGGCAGGCTGACGGCTCTCGACGCTCATGGCAGGCTGACGGCTCTCGACGCTCATGGCAGGCTGACGGCTCTCGACGCTCATGGCGCTCTGACGGCTCTGGCTGCTCATGGCTCTCTGACGGTTCTGGCTGCTCATGGCTCACTGACGGCTCTGGCTGCTCATGGCTCTCTGACGGCTCTGGCTGCTCATGGCTCTCTGACGGCTCTGGCTGCTCATGGCTCGCTGACGGCTCTGGCAGATCCTGTCTGATTGGCGGCTCTGGCAGATCCTGTCTGGTTGGCGGCTCTGGCAGATCCTGTCTGGTTGGCAGCTCTGGCAGATCCTGTCTGGTTGGCGGCTCTGGCAGATCCTGTCTGGCGGGCGGCTCTAGCGGCTCCTGTCTGGCTGACGGCTCTAGCGGCTCCTGTCTGGCGGATGGCTCTGTAGGCTCATGGCAGACGGGCGGCTTTGCAGGCTCATGGCAGACGGGCGGCTTTGCAGGCTCCTGGCAGACGGATGGCTCAGATGGCGCTGGGGAGACGGATGGCTCAGATGGTGCTGGGGAGACGGATGGCTCAGATGGCGCTGGGGAGACGGATGGCTCAGATGGCGCTGGGGAGACGGATGGCTCTGGCCGCATACGGCGCACTGTAGACCTGGTGCGTGGTGCCGGAACTGGAGGCACCGGGCTAAAGATAAGCACCTTCCTACTAGTGCGTGGAGCAGGGACAGGGCACACTGAACTCTCAAAGCGTACTCTATACCTGGTGCGTGGTACCGGCACTGGTGGCACCTGGCTGAGGGCACGCACCTCAGGACTAGTACGGGGAGAAGTGACAGTGTGTACAGGACTGAGGAGACGCACTGGAGACCAGACGCGTTGAGCCGGCCTCATGACACCTGGCTCAATACCCAATCTAGCCCTCCCAGTGCGGGGAGGTGGAATAACCCGCACCGGGCTATGCACTCGTACAGGAGACACCGTGCGCTCTACTGCGTAACACGGCGCCTGCCCGTACTCCCGCTCTCCACGGTAAGCCTGGGAAGTGGGCGCAGGTCTCCTACCTGCCCTTGGCCCACTACCCTTTAGCCCCCCCCCAAGAAATTTTTGGGAGTTACTCACGGGCTTTTTCGGCTTCCGTGCCAGACGCGTTCCCTCATAGCTCCGGTTCCTCTCTCCGGTAGCCTCCGCTCTCCTCAGTGCCTCCAGCTGTTCCCATGGGAGGCGATCTCTACCAGCTAGGATTTCCTCCCATGTGTAGACACCCTTTCCATCCAGAACATCGTCCCATGTCCATTGCTCCTTCTTCTGTCCCTTACTCCGTTTAGCATTCCCATACCGCTTGGTCTCTGTATTTAGGTGGGTGATTCTGTAAGAGCTGTCGCTTTCCTCATCCTCAGATGAGGTGAGGAGAGAAGGATCTTCAGACCAATATGCGGAGTCAGGGAAATATGCCATCTTTATTTATAACGAAAACTGATGACACGAAACAAAACACTTTAACAAACTACAAAATAAGAAAACGACGTACACGCAACCTGAACATAAACTTACATGGACAAACGTAAACTCACGAACAGGAACGGACATCGAAACATACGAACAGCCAAACAGCTCCAAAAGTGAATACATCTAACATAACGAAGACATCACAGGAGACAATCACCCACAAACAAACAGTGAGAATGCCCTACCTAAATATGACTCTTGATTAGAGGAAAATGCAAACCACCTGCCTCTAATCAAGAGCCATACCAGGCAAACCGAAACCAACATAGAAACAGATAACATAGACTGCCCACCCAAAACACATGCCCTGACCAAAAACACATAAAAACTAACATAAATAGGTCAGGACTGTTACACTCCTCCATCATGTCAACTCTATTTCCCTCCTCCATCATGTCCACTCTATTTCGCTCCTCCATCATGTTCACTCTTTTTCCCTCCTCCATCATGTCCACTCTATTTCCCTCCTCCATCATGTCAACTCTATTTCCCTAATCCATCATGTTCACTCTATTTCCCTCCTCCATGATGGTCACTCTATTTCCCTCCTCCATCATGTTCACTCTATTTCCCTCCTCCATCATGTCCACTCTATTTCCCTCCTCCATCATGTTCTCTCTATTTCCCTCCTCCATCATGTTCACTCTATTTCCCAACTCCGTCATGTCCACTCTATTTCCCAACTCCATCATGTTCACTCTATTTCCCTCCTCCATCATGGTCACTCTATTTCCCTCCTCCATCATGTTCACTCTATTTCCCTCCTCCATCATGTTCAATCTATTTCCCTCCTCCATCATGTTCACTCTATTTCCCTCCTCCATCATGTTCACTCTATTTCCCTCCTCCATCATGTTCACTCTATTTCCCTCCTCCATCATGTTCACTCTATTTCCCTCCTCCATCATGTCCACTCTATTTCCCTCCTCCATCATGTCCACTCTATTTCCCTCCTCCATCATGTTCACTCTATCTCCCTCCTCCATCATGTTCACTCTATTTCCCTCCTCCATCATGTTCACTCTCTATCCCTCCTCCATCATGTTCACTCTATTTCCCTCCTCCATCATGTTCACTCTATTTCCCTCCTCCATCATGTTCACTCTATTTCCCTCCTCCAGCATGTTCACTCTCTATCCCTCCTCCATCATGTTCACTCTATTTCCCTCCTCCATCATGTTCACTCTATTTCCCTCCTCCATCATGTTCACTCTATTTCCCTCCTCCATCATGTCCACTCTATTTCCCTCCTCCATCATATTCACTCTATTTCCCTCCTCCATCATGTCAACTCTATTTCCCTCCTCCATCATGTTCACTCTATTTCCCTCCTCCATCATGTTCACTCTATTTCCCTCCTCCATCATGTTCACTCTCTATCCCTCCTCCATCATGGTCACTCTATTTCCCTCCTCCATCATGTTCACTCTATTTCCCTCCTCCATCATGTTCACTCTATTTCCCTCCTCCATCATGTCCACTCTATTTCCCTCCTCCATCATGTTCTCTCTATTTCCCTCCTCCATCATGTTCACTCTATTTCCCAACTCCGTCATGTCCACTCTATTTCCCAACTCCATCATGTTCACTCTATTTCCCTCCTCCATCATGGTCACTCTATTTCCCTCCTCCATCATGTTCACTCTATTTCCCTCCTCCATCATGTTCACTCTTTTTCCCTCCTCCATCATGTTCACTCTATTTCCCTCCTCCATCATGTTCACTCTATTTCCCTCCTCCATCATGTTCACTCTCTATCCCTCCTCCATCATGTTCACTCTATTTCCCTCCTCCATCATGTTCACTCTATTTCCCTCCTCCATCATGTTCACTCTATTTCCCTCCTCCATCATGTCCACTCTATTTCCCTCCTCCATCATATTCACTCTATTTCCCTCCTCCATCATGTCAACTCTATTTCCCTCCTCCATCATGTTCACTCTATTTCCCTCCTCCATCATGTTCACTCTATTTCCCTCCTCCATCATGTTCACTCTCTATCCCTCCTCCATCATGGTCACTCTATTTCCCTCCTCCATCATGTTCACTCTATTTCCCTCCTCCATCATGTTCACTCTATTTCCCTCCTCCATCATGTCAACTCTATTTCCCTCCTCCATCATGTTCACTCTATTTCCCTCCTCCATCATGTCCACTCTATTTCCCTCCTCCATCATGTCTACTCTATTTCCCTCCTCCATCATGTTCACTCTATTTCCCTCCTCCATCATGTTCACTCTCTATCCCTCCTCCATCATGTTCACTCTCTATCCCTCCTCCATCATGTTCACTCTATTTCCCTCCTCCATCATGTTCACTCTCTATCCCTCCTCCATCATGTTCACTCTCTATCCCTCCTCCATCATGTTCACTCTATTTCCTTCCTCCATCAGGTTCACTCTATTTCCCTCCTCCATCATGTTAACTCTATTTCCCTCCTCCTTCATGTCAACTATATTTCCCTCCTCCATCATGTCAACTCTATTTCCCTCCTCCATCATGTCCACTCTATTTCCCTCCTCCATCATGTTCACTCAATTTCCTTCCTCCATCATGTTCACTCTATTTCCCTCCTCCATCATGTCAACTATATTTCACTCCTCCATCATGTGAACTCTATTTCCCTCCTCCATCAAGTCCACTCTATTTCCCTCCTCCATCATGTTCACTCTATTTCCCTCCTCCATCATGTCCACTCTATTTCCCTCCTCCATCATATTCACTCTATTTCCCTCCTCCATCATGTACACTCTATTTCCCTCCTCCATCATATTCACTCTATTTCCCTCCTCCATCATGTTCACTCTATTTCCCTCCTCCATCATGTTCACTCTCTATCCCTCCTCCATCATGTTCACTCTCTATCCCTCCTCCATCATGTTCACTCTATTTCCTTCCTCCATCAGGTTCACTCTATTTCCCTCCTCCATCATGTTAACTCTATTTCCCTCCTCCTTCATGTCAACTATATTTCCCTCCTCCATCATGTCAACTCTATTTCCCTCCTCCATCATGTCCACTCTATTTCCCTCCTCCATCATGTTCACTCAATTTCCTTCCTCCATCATGTTCACTCTATTTCCCTCCTCCATCATGTCAACTATATTTCACTCCTCCATCATGTGAACTCTATTTCCCTCCTCCATCAAGTCCACTCTATTTCCCTCCTCCATCATGTTCACTCTATTTCCCTCCTCCATCATGTTCACTCTATTTCCCTCCTCCATCATGTTCACTCTTTTTCCCTCCTCCATCATGTCCACTCTATTTCCCTCCTCCATCATGTCAACTCTATTTCCCTGCTCCATCATGTTCACTCTATTTTCCTCCTCCATCATGGTCACTCTATTTCCCTCCTCCATCATGTTCACTCTATTTCCCTCCTCCATCATGTCCACTCTATTTCCCTCCTCCATCATGTTCTCTCTATTTCCTTCCTCCATCATGTTCACTCTATTTCCCTCCTCCATCATGTTCACTCTATTTCCCTCCTCCATCATGTTCACTCTATTTCCCTCCTCCATCATGTTCACTCTTTTTCCCTCCTCCATCATGTCCACTCTATTTCCCTCCTCCATCATGTCAACTCTATTTCCCTGCTCCATCATGTTCACTCTATTTCCCTCCTCCATCATGGTCACTCTATTTCCCTCCTCCATCATGTTCACTCTATTTCCCTCCTCCATCATGTCCACTCTATTTCCCTCCTCCATCATGTTCTCTCTATTTCCCTCCTCCATCATGTTCACTCTATTTCCCAACTCCGTCATGTCCACTCTATTTCCCAACTCTATCATGTTCACTCTATTTCCCTCCTCCATCATGGTCACTCTATTTCCCTCCTCCATCATGTTCACTCTATTTCCCTCCTCCATCATGTTCAATCTATTTCCCTCCTCCATCATGTTCACTCTATTTCCCTCCTCCATCATGTTCACTCTATTTCCCTCCTCCATCATGTTCACTCTATTTCCCTCCTCCATCATGTTCACTCTATTTCCCTCCTCCATCATGTTCACTCTCTATCCCTCCTCCATCATGTTCACTCTATTTCCCTCCTCCATCATGTTCACTCTATTTCCCTCCTCCATCATGTTCACTCTCTATCCCTCCTCCATCATGTTCACTCTATTTCCCTCCTCCATCATGTTCACTCTATTTCCCTCCTCCATCATGTCCACTCTATTTCCCTCCTCCATCATATTCACTCTATTTCCCTCCTCCATCATGTCAACTCTATTTCCCTCCTCCATCATGTTCACTCTATTTCCCTCCTCCATCATGTTCACTCTATTTCCCTCCTCCATCATGTTCACTCTCTATCCCTCCTCCATCATGGTCACTCTATTTCCCTCCTCCATCATGTTCACTCTATTCCCCTCCTCCATCATGTTCACTCTATTTCCCTCCTCCATCATGTTCACTCTATTTCCCTCCTCCATCATGTCAACTCTATTTCCCTCCTCCATCATGTTCACTCTATTTCCCTCCTCCATCATGTCAACTCTATTTCCCTCCTCCATCATGTTCACTCTATTTCCCTCCTCCATCATGTCCACTCTATTTCCCTCCTCCATCATGTCTACTCTATTTCCCTCCTCCATCATGTTCACTCTATTTCCCTCCTCCATCATGTTCACTCTCTATCCCTCCTCCATCATGTTCACTCTCTATCCCTCCTCCATCATGTTCACTCTATTTCCCTCCTCCATCATGTTCACTCTCTATCCCTCCTCCATCATGTTCACTCTCTATCCCTCCTCCATCATGTTCACTCTATTTCCTTCCTCCATCAGGTTCACTCTATTTCCCTCCTCCATCATGTTAA
>NW_026602239.1:0-22118 GCF_029448725.1 Salvelinus fontinalis | reverse complement strand
TAGTAAAATTGGAATCGATAAGGACACCTTCAATTGTCTAGCAACAGGGTTTCTTAAGCTATGTTTTGTGCCCTACTCCTCCAATGTGTTCAATGAATTGCTTGAAAAGGCTCTGCTGAGATTCGAACTCAGGATCTCCTGTTTACTAGACAGGCGGTTTAACCAACTAAGCCACAGCGCCCATATATGTCTTATCTGTTGCAGGTAATAACACTGCCACACGCATTGAAATCAAACTAGTCTCATTCATTTAATCCATATCTCTGTCTTGCAAAAATCACATCACAAAAAAATATGTTATTTAGTAACATTGGAATCGATAAGGACACCTTCAATTGTCTAGCAACAGGGTTTCTTAAGCTATGTTTTGTGCCCTTCTCCTCCAATGTGTTCAATGAATTGCTTGAAAAGGCTCTGCTGAGATTCGAACTCACGATCTCCTGTTTACAAGACAGGCGCTTTAACCAACTAAGCCACAGAGCCCATCGATATCATGTCTGTTGCATGTAAGAACACCGACACACGTTTTTAAATCAAACCAGAATAATTAATTTAACCCATATCGCTGTCTTGCAAAATCACGTCACAAAACAGATGTAATTTAATAATATTGGAATCAATATGAACACCTTCAATTGTCTAGCAACAGGGTTTCTTAAGCTATGTTTTGGGACCCAAAGTCGGCCTGAGTCTGTGTGAGGTGGGCAGCGAGATATCAGTAAACATTTGTAGTCACATACTATTTTTTTGTTTTAATTTCGGTCATTCGAGGACAGTACATTTTTCATTTGGGTCTCGAGCTGAATAAACTCAAGATCCTCTGACATGGATTCTTAAACTATGGTTTGGTACCCAAAGTGGGCATTAGCATGTGATAGGTGGATCGCGAGATATGAGTAAACATTCAGAATCATACACTATTTCTTCATAATTTTGGTCGTTTCGGGGAAACTACATTTCTCATTTGGGTCTCGAGCTTCAAAATGGTAAAAACCTAAGAAACAGCAGATGAATCAGTTAATGTAAGTAATTAACCTACCATGAGATGGGGGACTTTGTCAAATGGAAGAGTTGCTGAGTTTCTTAGCTCACAAAGTAAGTTTAAACTCATTCAAAATACAACCCTTTTGAAATGATAGTGCTGTGCCATGACCCGGATTGAGGACCGGGGTTGCTGGGGCCACAACGCAGAGTACTAACCACTATACGATCATGGCAAGCTACCAGAGATTGATTGTAGAGCCTACTCATGCTCTGACAGAGACGTGTACAAGCTGGCTGAACTCTTTTCATTTAGCGCTCGAAATGAGTAAACTCAAGAAGCAGTTGAACTTTAGACAGTTGGTACATTTTAATTCATTCAAAAAGTTCCCTTTTTCCGTGAAATTGGAATATCTCAATTGCATCCTCCTCACGTCTTCTCTCCTCTCGACACTCCTAATTCTCTAAACCCATCGTTTGAGAAAAGTAGAGTTCCCTCCACCAAGACCTTTTCTACCAAGGTGTTAATTGAATTGTTTGAAAAGGCTCTGCTGAGATTTGAACTCAGGATCTCCTGTTTACTAGACAGGCGCTTTAACCAACTAAGCCACAGCGCCCATAAATGTCTTATCTGTTGCAGGTAATAACACTGCCACACGCATTAAAATCAAACTAGTCTCATTCATTTAATCCATATCTCTGTCTTGCAAAAATCACGTCACAAAAAAATATGTTATATAGTAAAATTGGAATCGATAAGGACACCTTCAATTGTCTAGCAACAGGGTTTCTTAAGCTATGTTTTGTGCCCTACTCCTCCAATGTGTTCAATGAATTGCTTGAAAAGGCTCTGCTGAGATTCGAACTCAGGATCTCCTGTTTACAAGACAGGCGCTTTAACCAACTAAGCCACAGAGCCCATAGATATCATGTCTGTTGCAGGTAAGAACACCGACACACGTATTTAAATCAAACCAGAATAATTAATTTAACCCATATCGCTGTCTTGCAAAATCACGTCACAAAACAGATGTAATTTAATAATATTGGAATCGATATGAACACCTTCAATTGTCTAGCAACAGGGTTTCTTAAGCTATGTTTTGGGACCCAAAGTCGGCCTGAGTCTGTGTGAGGTGGGCCGCGAGATATCAGTAAACATTTGTAGTCACATACTATTTTTTCTTTTAATTTCGGTCATTCGAGGACAGTACATTTTTCATTTGGGTCTCGAGCTGAATAAACTCAAGATCCTCTGACATGGATTCTTAAACTATGGTTTGGTACCAGAAGTGGGCATTAGCATGTGATAGGTGGATCGCAAGATATGAGTAAACATTCAGAATCATACACTATTTCTTCATAATTTTGGTCGTTTCGGGGAAACTACATTTCTCATTTGGGTCTCGAGCTTCAAAATGGTAAAAACCTAAGAAACAGCAGATGAATCAGTTAATGTAAGTAATTAACCTACCATGAGATGGGGGACTTTGTCAAATGGAAGAGTTGCTGAGTTTCTTAGCTCACAAAGTAAGTTTAAACTCATTCAAAATACAACCCTTTTGAAATGATAGTGCTGTGCCATGACCCGGATTGAGGACCGGGGTTGCTGGGGCCACAACGCAGAGTACTAACCACTATACGATCATGGCAAGCTACCAGAGATTGATTGTAGAGCCTACTCATGCTCTGACAGAGACGTGTACAAGCTGGCTGAACTCTTTTCATTTAGCGCTCGAAATGAGTAAACTCAAGAAGCAGTTGAACTTTAGACAGTTGGTACATTTTAATTCATTCAAAAAGTTCCCTTTTTCCGTGAAATTGGAATATCTCAATTGCATCCTCCTCACGTCTTCTCTCCTCTCGACACTCCTAATTCTCTAAACCCATCGTTTGAGAAAAGTAGAGTTCCCTCCACCAAGACCTTTTCTACCAAGGTGTTAATTGAATTGTTTGAAAAGGCTCTGCTGAGATTCGAACTCAGGATCTCCTTTTTACTAGACAGGCGCTTTAACCAACTAAGCCACAGCGCCCATATATGTCTTATCTGTTGCAGGTAATAACACTGCCACACGCATTAAAATCAAACTAGTCTCATTCTTTTAATCCATATCTCTGTCTTGCAAAAATCACGTCACAAAAAAATATGTTATTTAGTAACATTGGAATCGATAAGGACACCTTCAATTGTCTAGCAACATGGTTTCTTAAGTTATGTTTTGTGACCTTCTCCTCCAATGTGTTCAATGAATTGCTTGAAATGGCTCTGTTGAGACTCGAACTCAGGAACTCCTTTTTACAAGACAGGCGCTTTAACCAACTAAGCCACAGCGCCCATAGATTAACTGTCGGTTGCAGGTAAGAAAACCGACACACGTATTTAAATCAAACCAGAATAATTAATTTAACCCATATCGCTGTCTTGCAAAATCACGTCACAAAACAGATGTAATTTAATAATATTGGAATCGATATGAACACCTTCAATTGTCTAGCAACAGGGTTTCTTAAGCTATGTTTTGGGACCCAAAGTCGGCCTGAGTCTGTGTGAGGTGGGCCGCGAGATATCAGTAAACATTTGTAGTCACATACTATTTTTTCTTTTAATTTCGGTCATTCGAGGACAGTACATTTTTCATTTGGGTCTCGAGCTGAATAAACTCAAGATCCTCTGACATGGATTCTTAAACTATGGTTTGGTACCAGAAGTGGGCATTAGCATGTGATAGGTGGATCGCAAGATATGAGTAAACATTCAGAATCATACACTATTTCTTCATAATTTTGGTCGTTTCGGGGAAACTACATTTCTCATTTGGGTCTCGAGCTTCAAAATGGTAAAAACCTAAGAAACAGCAGATGAATCAGTTAATGTAAGTAATTAACCTACCATGAGATGGGGGACTTTGTCAAATGGAAGAGTTGCTGAGTTTCTTAGCTCACAAAGTAAGTTTAAACTCATTCAAAATACAACCCTTTTGAAATGATAGTGCTGTGCCATGACCCGGATTGAGGACCGGGGTTGCTGGGGCCACAACGCAGAGTACTAACCACTATACGATCATGGCAAGCTACCAGAGATTGATTGTAGAGCCTACTCATGCTCTGACAGAGACGTGTACAAGCTGGCTGAACTCTTTTCATTTAGCGCTCGAAATGAGTAAACTCAAGAAGCAGTTGAACTTTAGACAGTTGGTACATTTTAATTCATTCAAAAAGTTCCCTTTTTCCGTGAAATTGGAATATCTCAATTGCATCCTCCTCACGTCTTCTCTCCTCTCGACACTCCTAATTCTCTAAACCCATCGTTTGAGAAAAGTAGAGTTCCCTCCACCAAGACCTTTTCTACCAAGGTGTTAATTGAATTGTTTGAAAAGGCTCTGCTGAGATTCGAACTCAGGATCTCCTTTTTACTAGACAGGCGCTTTAACCAACTAAGCCACAGCGCCCATATATGTCTTATCTGTTGCAGGTAATAACACTGCCACACGCATTAAAATCAAACTAGTCTCATTCTTTTAATCCATATCTCTGTCTTGCAAAAATCACGTCACAAAAAAATATGTTATTTAGTAACATTGGAATCGATAAGGACACCTTCAATTGTCTAGCAACATGGTTTCTTAAGTTATGTTTTGTGACCTTCTCCTCCAATGTGTTCAATGAATTGCTTGAAATGGCTCTGTTGAGACTCGAACTCAGGAACTCCTTTTTACAAGACAGGCGCTTTAACCAACTAAGCCACAGCGCCCATAGATTAACTGTTGGTTGCAGGTAAGAAAACCGACACACGTATTTAAATCAAACCAGAATAATTAATTTAACCCATATCGCTGTCTTGCAAAATCACGTCACAAAACAGATGTAATTTAATAATATTGGAATCGATATGAACACCTTCAATTGTCTAGCAACAGGGTTTCTTAAGCTATGTTTTGGGACCCAAAGTCGGCCTGAGTCTGTGTGAGGTGGGCCGCGAGATATCAGTAAACATTTGTAGTCACATACTATTTTTTCTTTTAATTTCGGTCATTCGAGGACAGTACATTTTTCATTTGGGTCTCGAGCTGAATAAACTCAAGATCCTCTGACATGGATTCTTAAACTATGGTTTGGTACCAGAAGTGGGCATTAGCATGTGATAGGTGGATCGCAAGATATGAGTAAACATTCAGAATCATACACTATTTCTTCATAATTTTGGTCGTTTCGGGGAAACTACATTTCTCATTTGGGTCTCGAGCTTCAAAATGGTAAAAACCTAAGAAACAGCAGATGAATCAGTTAATGTAAGTAATTAACCTACCATGAGATGGGGGACTTTGTCAAATGGAAGAGTTGCTGAGTTTCTTAGCTCACAAAGTAAGTTTAACCTCTTGGAACTATAGGGGGTGCTGTTCCGCATTAGCATATTTGTGTCTCCAAATTAAACTGCCTCGTGCTAAATTCTTGATCGTACAATATGCATATTATTGTTATTATTGGATAGAAAACACCTTCTAGTTTCTATAGAAGTTGAAATTTTGTCTCTGAGTTGTACAGAACAATTTCTACAGCACTTTTCATGACAGGGTTCAGATTTCAATTTTTTTTACCTCTGATCTGGGGTCTGTTTTTAAGGCGACAGTGAATGCTATGAAGAAACCGACACTGCCTACGTCTTCCTCTGGGTGTCTGTACGTCATCACGCTTTCAATGGAATCGATGGGATATTCACAGCCAGTATAAAAGACCAAAATGTATAGAGACCGCCCTTTCTCGTCGTGCGCCTGAAGCGTGAAGGGCATCGGACCTGCCTCGTTCCAAATCGTTTTCTAACCAGCAATATTTCTCCGGTCATGTTTTTACTCGTTTTAGGTGTTAAAAACATCATAATGTAGTTAATTTGAACCGTTTTATAGCAATTTATATCCGTTTAGTGCGATTTTAGAGGAATTTATTTGTTGTGCACTCTGAAACTTTGGACACGTTTTGGGGTGTCGGTCGTTGGTGGTGGACATTTCGAAGGACAGAGGACATCTATCGACCAAAAGACGTTTATAACATAGAAAGGATACATTGCCCAAGAATCTGATGGAAGAACACCTCAAAGTAAGCAATATTTAATATGATAAATCGTGTTTCTGTCGAAATATTTTAAACGCATATTTCGCCATTTTGTTTGGTATAGCTTCACTTGGCGAACCCTGTATTGAAAAGTAAGGATAATTTTAAAAATGTAAATCAGCGGTTGCATTAAGAACTAATTTGTCTTTCGATTCCTGTAAACCCTGTATTTTTTAGTCAAGTATATGATTAGCTATTAATTAAACTAGATCACTCTGAAAGATGGCGACCGACATTTTCAGGCTTGTTTTGCTACTATTTTCATTGTGTAACCACGGTTTTGTATGGCTAAATATGCACCTTTTCGAACAAACTGTATATGTATATTGTAAAATGATGTTACAGGAGTGTCATCGGAAGAATTCTGAGAAGGTTAGTGAAAAAATTAATATCTTTTGGCGATGTTGACTTTTATCGCTCACTTTGGCTAGAATCAATGCTGGGCTGCTATGTGCTATGTGCTATGCTAATATAACGATTTATTGTGTTTTCGCTGTAAGACACTTAGAAAATCTGAAATATTGTCTGTATTCACAGGATCTGTGTCTTTCGATTAGTGTATGCTGTGTATTTTTACGAAATGTTTGATGATTAGTAGTTAGGTAAACACGTTGCTCATTGTAATTATTCTAGTCCATTTGTGACGGTGGGTGCAATTGTAACCTATGGCAGCTACCTGAAATATGCACATTTTTCTAACAAAACCTATCCCATACCATAAATATGTTATCAGACTGTCATCTAATGAGTTTTTTTGTTGGTTAGGGGCTATAAATATCTTAGTTTAGCCGAATTGGTGATGGCTACTGGTGTTGGTGGACAAATAAAAGATGGTGGATTATGCTAATGTGTTTTTAGGTAATAGATGTACATCTTTACATATTGTGTCTTCCCTGTAAAACATTTTAAAAATCGGAAATGGTGGCTTTATTCACAAGATCTGTATCTTTCATCTGGTGTCTTGGACTTGTGATTTAATGATATTTAGATGCTACTATCTACTTGTGAAGCTATGCTAGCTATGCTAAACAGTGTGTGGGGGGTGGGGGGTGCTCCCGGATCCGGGTTTCTGAGGCAGTAGAAGTTAAACTCATTCAAAATACAACCCTTTTGAAATGATAGTGCTGTGCCATGACCCGGATTGAGGACCGGGGTTGCTGGGGCCACAACGCAGAGTACTAACCACTATACGATCATGGCAAGCTACCAGAGATTGATTGTAGAGCCTACTCATGCTCTGACAGAGACGTGTACAAGCTGGCTGAACTCTTTTCATTTAGCGCTCGAAATGAGTAAACTCAAGAAGCAGTTGAACTTTAGACAGTTGGTACATTTTAATTCATTCAAAAAGTTCCCTTTTTCCGTGAAATTGGAATATCTCAATTGCATCCTCCTCACGTCTTCTCTCCTCTCGACACTCCTAATTCTCTAAACCCATCGTTTGAGAAAAGTAGAGTTCCCTCCACCAAGACCTTTTCTACCAAGGTGTTAATTGAATTGTTTGAAAAGGCTCTGCTGAGATTCGAACTCAGGATCTCCTGTTTACTAGACAGGCGCTTTAACCAACTAAGCCACAGCGCCCATATATGTCTTATCTGTTGCAGGTAATAACACTGCCACACGCATTAAAATCAAACTAGTCTCATTCATTTAATCCATATCTCTGTCTTGCAAAAATCACGTCACAAAAAAATATGTTATTTAGTAACATTGGAATCGATATGGACACCTTCAATTGTCTAGCAACAGGGTTTCTTAAGCTATGTTTTGTGACCTTCTCCTCCAATGTGTTCAATGAATTGCTTGAAAAGGCTCTGCTGAGATTCGAACTCAGGATCTCCTGTTTACAAGACAGGCGCTTTAACCAACTAAGCCACAGAGCCCATAGATATCATGTCTGTTGCAGGTAAGAACACCGACACACGTATTTAAATCAAACCAGAATAATTAATTTAACCCATATCGCTGTCTTGCAAAATCACGTCACAAAACAGATGTAATTTAATAATATTGGAATCGATATGAACACCTTCAATTGTCTAGCAACAGGGTTTCTTAAGCTATGTTTTGGGACCCAAAGTCGGCCTGAGTCTGTGTGAGGTGGGCCGCGAGATATCAGTAAACATTTGTAGTCACATACTATTTTTTCTTTTAATTTCGGTCATTCGAGGACAGTACATTTTTCATTTGGGTCTCGAGCTGAATAAACTCAAGATCCTCTGACATGGATTCTTAAACTATGGTTTGGTACCAGAAGTGGGCATTAGCATGTGATAGGTGGATCGCAAGATATGAGTAAACATTCAGAATCATACACTATTTCTTCATAATTTTGGTCGTTTCGGGGAAACTACATTTCTCATTTGGGTCTCGAGCTTCAAAATGGTAAAAACCTAAGAAACAGCAGATGAATCAGTTAATGTAAGTAATTAACCTACCATGAGATGGGGGACTTTGTCAAATGGAAGAGTTGCTGAGTTTCTTAGCTCACAAAGTAAGTTTAAACTCATTCAAAATACAACCCTTTTGAAATGATAGTGCTGTGCCATGACCCGGATTGAGGACCGGGGTTGCTGGGGCCACAACGCAGAGTACTAACCACTATACGATCATGGCAAGCTACCAGAGATTGATTGTAGAGCCTACTCATGCTCTGACAGAGACGTGTACAAGCTGGCTGAACTCTTTTCATTTAGCGCTCGAAATGAGTAAACTCAAGAAGCAGTTGAACTTTAGACAGTTGGTACATTTTAATTCATTCAAAAAGTTCCCTTTTTCCGTGAAATTGGAATATCTCAATTGCATCCTCCTCACGTCTTCTCTCCTCTCGACACTCCTAATTCTCTAAACCCATCGTTTGAGAAAAGTAGAGTTCCCTCCACCAAGACCTTTTCTACCAAGGTGTTAATTGAATTGTTTGAAAAGGCTCTGCTGAGATTTGAACTCAGGATCTCCTGTTTACTAGACAGGCGCTTTAACCAACTAAGCCACAGCGCCCATATATGTCTTATCTGTTGCAGGTAATAACACTGCCACACGCATTAAAATCAAACTAGTCTCATTCATTTAATCCATATCTCTGTCTTGCAAAAATCACGTCACAAAAAAATATGTTATTTAGTAACATTGGAATCGATATGGACACCTTCAATTGTCTAGCAACAGGGTTTCTTAAGCTATGTTTTGTGACCTTCTCCTCCAACGTGTTCAATGAAATGCTTGAAAAGGCTCTGCTGAGATTCGAACTCAGGATCTCCTGTTTACAAGACAGGCGCTTTAACCAACTAAGCCACAGAGCCCATAGATATCATGTCTGTTGCAGGTAAGAACACCGACACACGTATTTAAATCAAACCAGAATAATTAATTTAACCCATATCGCTGTCTTGCAAAATCACGTCACAAAACAGATGTAATTTAATAATATTGGAATCGATATGAACACCTTCAATTGTCTAGCAACAGGGTTTCTTAAGCTATGTTTTGGGACCCAAAGTCGGCCTGAGTCTGTGTGAGGTGGGCCGCGAGATATCAGTAAACATTTGTAGTCACATACTATTTTTTCTTTTAATTTCGGTCATTCGAGGACAGTACATTTTTCATTTGGGTCTCGAGCTGAATAAACTCAAGATCCTCTGACATGGATTCTTAAACTATGGTTTGGTACCAGAAGTGGGCATTAGCATGTGATAGGTGGATCGCAAGATATGAGTAAACATTCAGAATCATACACTATTTCTTCATAATTTTGGTCGTTTCGGGGAAACTACATTTCTCATTTGGGTCTCGAGCTTCAAAATGGTAAAAACCTAAGAAACAGCAGATGAATCAGTTAATGTAAGTAATTAACCTACCATGAGATGGGGGACTTTGTCAAATGGAAGAGTTGCTGAGTTTCTTAGCTCACAAAGTAAGTTTAAACTCATTCAAAATACAACCCTTTTGAAATGATAGTGCTGTGCCATGACCCGGATTGAGGACCGGGGTTGCTGGGGCCACAACGCAGAGTACTAACCACTATACGATCATGGCAAGCTACCAGAGATTGATTGTAGAGCCTACTCATGCTCTGACAGAGACGTGTACAAGCTGGCTGAACTCTTTTCATTTAGCGCTCGAAATGAGTAAACTCAAGAAGCAGTTGAACTTTAGACAGTTGGTACATTTTAATTCATTCAAAAAGTTCCCTTTTTCCGTGAAATTGGAATATCTCAATTGCATCCTCCTCACGTCTTCTCTCCTCTCGACACTCCTAATTCTCTAAACCCATCGTTTGAGAAAAGTAGAGTTCCCTCCACCAAGACCTTTTCTACCAAGGTGTTAATTGAATTGTTTGAAAAGGCTCTGCTGAGATTCGAACTCAGGATCTCCTGTTTACTAGACAGGCGCTTTAACCAACTAAGCCACAGCGCCCATATATGTCTTATCTGTTGCAGGTAATAACACTGCCACACGCATTAAAATCAAACTAGTCTCATTCATTTAATCCATATCTCTGTCTTGCAAAAATCACGTCACAAAAAAATATGTTATTTAGTAACATTGGAATCGATATGGACACCTTCAATTGTCTAGCAACAGGGTTTCTTAAGCTATGTTTTGTGACCTTCTCCTCCAACGTGTTCAATGAAATGCTTGAAAAGGCTCTGCTGAGATTCGAACTCAGGATCTCCTGTTTACAAGACAGGCGCTTTAACCAAC
Organism: Salvelinus fontinalis; assembly: GCF_029448725.1. Taxonomy (NCBI): domain Eukaryota; kingdom Metazoa; phylum Chordata; class Actinopteri; order Salmoniformes; family Salmonidae; genus Salvelinus; species Salvelinus fontinalis. The sequence goes on along the minus strand of NW_026602239.1, from coordinate 11,330 downwards.
TAAGCCACAGAGCCCATAGATATCATGTCTGTTGCAGGTAAGAACACCGACACACGTATTTAAATCAAACCAGAATAATTAATTTAACCCATATCGCTGTCTTGCAAAATCACGTCACAAAACAGATGTAATTTAATAATATTGGAATCGATATGAACACCTTCAATTGTCTAGCAACAGGGTTTCTTAAGCTATGTTTTGGGACCCAAAGTCGGCCTGAGTCTGTGTGAGGTGGGCCGCGAGATATCAGTAAACATTTGTAGTCACATACTATTTTTTCTTTTAATTTCGGTCATTCGAGGACAGTACATTTTTCATTTGGGTCTCGAGCTGAATAAACTCAAGATCCTCTGACATGGATTCTTAAACTATGGTTTGGTACCAGAAGTGGGCATTAGCATGTGATAGGTGGATCGCAAGATATGAGTAAACATTCAGAATCATACACTATTTCTTCATAATTTTGGTCGTTTCGGGGAAACTACATTTCTCATTTGGGTCTCGAGCTTCAAAATGGTAAAAACCTAAGAAACAGCAGATGAATCAGTTAATGTAAGTAATTAACCTACCATGAGATGGGGGACTTTGTCAAATGGAAGAGTTGCTGAGTTTCTTAGCTCACAAAGTAAGTTTAAACTCATTCAAAATACAACCCTTTTGAAATGATAGTGCTGTGCCATGACCCGGATTGAGGACCGGGGTTGCTGGGGCCACAACGCAGAGTACTAACCACTATACGATCATGGCAAGCTACCAGAGATTGATTGTAGAGCCTACTCATGCTCTGACAGAGACGTGTACAAGCTGGCTGAACTCTTTTCATTTAGCGCTCGAAATGAGTAAACTCAAGAAGCAGTTGAACTTTAGACAGTTGGTACATTTTAATTCATTCAAAAAGTTCCCTTTTTCCGTGAAATTGGAATATCTCAATTGCATCCTCCTCACGTCTTCTCTCCTCTCGACACTCCTAATTCTCTAAACCCATCGTTTGAGAAAAGTAGAGTTCCCTCCACCAAGACCTTTTCTACCAAGGTGTTAATTGAATTGTTTGAAAAGGCTCTGCTGAGATTCGAACTCAGGATCTCCTGTTTACTAGACAGGCGCTTTAACCAACTAAGCCACAGCGCCCATATATGTCTTATCTGTTGCAGGTAATAACACTGCCACACGCATTAAAATCAAACTAGTCTCATTCATTTAATCCATATCTCTGTCTTGCAAAAATCACGTCACAAAAAAATATGTTATTTAGTAACATTGGAATCGATAAGGACACCTTCAATTGTCTAGCAACAGGGTTTCTTAAGCTATGTTTTGTGCCCTTCTCCTCCAATGTGTTCAATGAATTGCTTGAAAAGGCTCTGCTGAGATTCGAACTCAGGATCTCCTGTTTACAAGACAGGCGCTTTAACCAACTAAGCCACAGAGCCCATAGATATCATGTCTGTTGCAGGTAAGAACACCGACACACGTATTTAAATCAAACCAGAATAATTAATTTAACCCATATCGCTGTCTTGCAAAATCACGTCACAAAACAGATGTAATTTAATAATATTGGAATCGATATGAACACCTTCAATTGTCTAGCAACAGGGTTTCTTAAGCTATGTTTTGGGACCCAAAGTCGGCCTGAGTCTGTGTGAGGTGGGCCGCGAGATATCAGTAAACATTTGTAGTCACATACTATTTTTTCTTTTAATTTCGGTCATTCGAGGACAGTACATTTTTCATTTGGGTCTCGAGCTGAATAAACTCAAGATCCTCTGACATGGATTCTTAAACTATGGTTTGGTACCAGAAGTGGGCATTAGCATGTGATAGGTGGATCGCAAGATATGAGTAAACATTCAGAATCATACACTATTTCTTCATAATTTTGGTCGTTTCGGGGAAACTACATTTCTCATTTGGGTCTCGAGCTTCAAAATGGTAAAAACCTAAGAAACAGCAGATGAATCAGTTAATGTAAGTAATTAACCTACCATGAGATGGGGGACTTTGTCAAATGGAAGAGTTGCTGAGTTTCTTAGCTCACAAAGTAAGTTTAAACTCATTCAAAATACAACCCTTTTGAAATGATAGTGCTGTGCCATGACCCGGATTGAGGACCGGGGTTGCTGGGGCCACAACGCAGAGTACTAACCACTATACGATCATGGCAAGCTACCAGAGATTGATTGTAGAGCCTACTCATGCTCTGACAGAGACGTGTACAAGCTGGCTGAACTCTTTTCATTTAGCGCTCGAAATGAGTAAACTCAAGAAGCAGTTGAACTTTAGACAGTTGGTACATTTTAATTCATTCAAAAAGTTCCCTTTTTCCGTGAAATTGGAATATCTCAATTGCATCCTCCTCACGTCTTCTCTCCTCTCGACACTCCTAATTCTCTAAACCCATCGTTTGAGAAAAGTAGAGTTCCCTCCACCAAGACCTTTTCTACCAAGGTGTTAATTGAATTGTTTGAAAAGGCTCTGCTGAGATTCGAACTCAGGATCTCCTGTTTACTAGACAGGCGCTTTAACCAACTAAGCCACAGCGCCCATATATGTCTTATCTGTTGCAGGTAATAACACTGCCACACGCATTAAAATCAAACTAGTCTCATTCATTTAATCCATATCTCTGTCTTGCAAAAATCACGTCACAAAAAAATATGTTATTTAGTAACATTGGAATCGATATGGACACCTTCAATTGTCTAGCAACAGGGTTTCTTAAGCTATGTTTTGTGACCTTCTCCTCCAATGTGTTCAATGAATTGCTTGAAAAGGCTCTGCTGAGATTCGAACTCAGGATCTCCTGTTTACAAGACAGGCGCTTTAACCAACTAAGCCACAGAGCCCATAGATATCATGTCTGTTGCAGGTAAGAACACCGACACACGTATTTAAATCAAACCAGAATAATTAATTTAACCCATATCGCTGTCTTGCAAAATCACGTCACAAAACAGATGTAATTTAATAATATTGGAATCGATATGAACACCTTCAATTGTCTAGCAACAGGGTTTCTTAAGCTATGTTTTGGGACCCAAAGTCGGCCTGAGTCTGTGTGAGGTGGGCCGCGAGATATCAGTAAACATTTGTAGTCACATACTATTTTTTCTTTTAATTTCGGTCATTCGAGGACAGTACATTTTTCATTTGGGTCTCGAGCTGAATAAACTCAAGATCCTCTGACATGGATTCTTAAACTATGGTTTGGTACCAGAAGTGGGCATTAGCATGTGATAGGTGGATCGCAAGATATGAGTAAACATTCAGAATCATACACTATTTCTTCATAATTTTGGTCGTTTCGGGGAAACTACATTTCTCATTTGGGTCTCGAGCTTCAAAATGGTAAAAACCTAAGAAACAGCAGATGAATCAGTTAATGTAAGTAATTAACCTACCATGAGATGGGGGACTTTGTCAAATGGAAGAGTTGCTGAGTTTCTTAGCTCACAAAGTAAGTTTAAACTCATTCAAAATACAACCCTTTTGAAATGATAGTGCTGTGCCATGACCCGGATTGAGGACCGGGGTTGCTGGGGCCACAACGCAGAGTACTAACCACTATACGATCATGGCAAGCTACCAGAGATTGATTGTAGAGCCTACTCATGCTCTGACAGAGACGTGTACAAGCTGGCTGAACTCTTTTCATTTAGCGCTCGAAATGAGTAAACTCAAGAAGCAGTTGAACTTTAGACAGTTGGTACATTTTAATTCATTCAAAAAGTTCCCTTTTTCCGTGAAATTGGAATATCTCAATTGCATCCTCCTCACGTCTTCTCTCCTCTCGACACTCCTAATTCTCTAAACCCATCGTTTGAGAAAAGTAGAGTTCCCTCCACCAAGACCTTTTCTACCAAGGTGTTAATTGAATTGTTTGAAAAGGCTCTGCTGAGATTCGAACTCAGGATCTCCTGTTTACTAGACAGGCGCTTTAACCAACTAAGCCACAGCGCCCATATATGTCTTATCTGTTGCAGGTAATAACACTGCCACACGCATTAAAATCAAACTAGTCTCATTCATTTAATCCATATCTCTGTCTTGCAAAAATCACGTCACAAAAAAATATGTTATTTAGTAACATTGGAATCGATATGGACACCTTCAATTGTCTAGCAACAGGGTTTCTTAAGCTATGTTTTGTGACCTTCTCCTCCAATGTGTTCAATGAATTGCTTGAAAAGGCTCTGCTGAGATTCGAACTCAGGATCTCCTGTTTACAAGACAGGCGCTTTAACCAACTAAGCCACAGAGCCCATAGATATCATGTCTGTTGCAGGTAAGAACACCGACACACGTATTTAAATCAAACCAGAATAATTAATTTAACCCATATCGCTGTCTTGCAAAATCACGTCACAAAACAGATGTAATTTAATAATATTGGAATCGATATGAACACCTTCAATTGTCTAGCAACAGGGTTTCTTAAGCTATGTTTTGGGACCCAAAGTCGGCCTGAGTCTGTGTGAGGTGGGCCGCGAGATATCAGTAAACATTTGTAGTCACATACTATTTTTTCTTTTAATTTCGGTCATTCGAGGACAGTACATTTTTCATTTGGGTCTCGAGCTGAATAAACTCAAGATCCTCTGACATGGATTCTTAAACTATGGTTTGGTACCAGAAGTGGGCATTAGCATGTGATAGGTGGATCGCAAGATATGAGTAAACATTCAGAATCATACACTATTTCTTCATAATTTTGGTCGTTTCGGGGAAACTACATTTCTCATTTGGGTCTCGAGCTTCAAAATGGTAAAAACCTAAGAAACAGCAGATGAATCAGTTAATGTAAGTAATTAACCTACCATGAGATGGGGGACTTTGTCAAATGGAAGAGTTGCTGAGTTTCTTAGCTCACAAAGTAAGTTTAAACTCATTCAAAATACAACCCTTTTGAAATGATAGTGCTGTGCCATGACCCGGATTGAGGACCGGGGTTGCTGGGGCCACAACGCAGAGTACTAACCACTATACGATCATGGCAAGCTACCAGAGATTGATTGTAGAGCCTACTCATGCTCTGACAGAGACGTGTACAAGCTGGCTGAACTCTTTTCATTTAGCGCTCGAAATGAGTAAACTCAAGAAGCAGTTGAACTTTAGACAGTTGGTACATTTTAATTCATTCAAAAAGTTCCCTTTTTCCGTGAAATTGGAATATCTCAATTGCATCCTCCTCACGTCTTCTCTCCTCTCGACACTCCTAATTCTCTAAACCCATCGTTTGAGAAAAGTAGAGTTCCCTCCACCAAGACCTTTTCTACCAAGGTGTTAATTGAATTGTTTGAAAAGGCTCTGCTGAGATTCGAACTCAGGATCTCCTGTTTACTAGACAGGCGCTTTAACCAACTAAGCCACAGCGCCCATATATGTCTTATCTGTTGCAGGTAATAACACTGCCACACGCATTAAAATCAAACTAGTCTCATTCATTTAATCCATATCTCTGTCTTGCAAAAATCACGTCACAAAAAAATATGTTATTTAGTAACATTGGAATCGATATGGACACCTTCAATTGTCTAGCAACAGGGTTTCTTAAGCTATGTTTTGTGACCTTCTCCTCCAACGTGTTCAATGAAATGCTTGAAAAGGCTCTGCTGAGATTCGAACTCAGGATCTCCTGTTTACAAGACAGGCGCTTTAACCAACTAAGCCACAGAGCCCATAGATATCATGTCTGTTGCAGGTAAGAACACCGACACACGTATTTAAATCAAACCAGAATAATTAATTTAACCCATATCGCTGTCTTGCAAAATCACGTCACAAAACAGATGTAATTTAATAATATTGGAATCGATATGAACACCTTCAATTGTCTAGCAACAGGGTTTCTTAAGCTATGTTTTGGGACCCAAAGTCGGCCTGAGTCTGTGTGAGGTGGGCCGCGAGATATCAGTAAACATTTGTAGTCACATACTATTTTTTCTTTTAATTTCGGTCATTCGAGGACAGTACATTTTTCATTTGGGTCTCGAGCTGAATAAACTCAAGATCCTCTGACATGGATTCTTAAACTATGGTTTGGTACCAGAAGTGGGCATTAGCATGTGATAGGTGGATCGCAAGATATGAGTAAACATTCAGAATCATACACTATTTCTTCATAATTTTGGTCGTTTCGGGGAAACTACATTTCTCATTTGGGTCTCGAGCTTCAAAATGGTAAAAACCTAAGAAACAGCAGATGAATCAGTTAATGTAAGTAATTAACCTACCATGAGATGGGGGACTTTGTCAAATGGAAGAGTTGCTGAGTTTCTTAGCTCACAAAGTAAGTTTAAACTCATTCAAAATACAACCCTTTTGAAATGATAGTGCTGTGCCATGACCCGGATTGAGGACCGGGGTTGCTGGGGCCACAACGCAGAGTACTAACCACTATACGATCATGGCAAGCTACCAGAGATTGATTGTAGAGCCTACTCATGCTCTGACAGAGACGTGTACAAGCTGGCTGAACTCTTTTCATTTAGCGCTCGAAATGAGTAAACTCAAGAAGCAGTTGAACTTTAGACAGTTGGTACATTTTAATTCATTCAAAAAGTTCCCTTTTTCCGTGAAATTGGAATATCTCAATTGCATCCTCCTCACGTCTTCTCTCCTCTCGACACTCCTAATTCTCTAAACCCATCGTTTGAGAAAAGTAGAGTTCCCTCCACCAAGACCTTTTCTACCAAGGTGTTAATTGAATTGTTTGAAAAGGCTCTGCTGAGATTCGAACTCAGGATCTCCTGTTTACTAGACAGGCGCTTTAACCAACTAAGCCACAGCGCCCATATATGTCTTATCTGTTGCAGGTAATAACACTGCCACACGCATTAAAATCAAACTAGTCTCATTCATTTAATCCATATCTCTGTCTTGCAAAAATCACGTCACAAAAAAATATGTTATTTAGTAACATTGGAATCGATATGGACACCTTCAATTGTCTAGCAACAGGGTTTCTTAAGCTATGTTTTGTGACCTTCTCCTCCAATGTGTTCAATGAATTGCTTGAAAAGGCTCTGCTGAGATTCGAACTCAGGATCTCCTGTTTACAAGACAGGCGCTTTAACCAACTAAGCCACAGAGCCCATAGATATCATGTCTGTTGCAGGTAAGAACACCGACACACGTATTTAAATCAAACCAGAATAATTAATTTAACCCATATCGCTGTCTTGCAAAATCACGTCACAAAACAGATGTAATTTAATAATATTGGAATCGATATGAACACCTTCAATTGTCTAGCAACAGGGTTTCTTAAGCTATGTTTTGGGACCCAAAGTCGGCCTGAGTCTGTGTGAGGTGGGCCGCGAGATATCAGTAAACATTTGTAGTCACATACTATTTTTTCTTTTAATTTCGGTCATTCGAGGACAGTACATTTTTCATTTGGGTCTCGAGCTGAATAAACTCAAGATCCTCTGACATGGATTCTTAAACTATGGTTTGGTACCAGAAGTGGGCATTAGCATGTGATAGGTGGATCGCAAGATATGAGTAAACATTCAGAATCATACACTATTTCTTCATAATTTTGGTCGTTTCGGGGAAACTACATTTCTCATTTGGGTCTCGAGCTTCAAAATGGTAAAAACCTAAGAAACAGCAGATGAATCAGTTAATGTAAGTAATTAACCTACCATGAGATGGGGGACTTTGTCAAATGGAAGAGTTGCTGAGTTTCTTAGCTCACAAAGTAAGTTTAAACTCATTCAAAATACAACCCTTTTGAAATGATAGTGCTGTGCCATGACCCGGATTGAGGACCGGGGTTGCTGGGGCCACAACGCAGAGTACTAACCACTATACGATCATGGCAAGCTACCAGAGATTGATTGTAGAGCCTACTCATGCTCTGACAGAGACGTGTACAAGCTGGCTGAACTCTTTTCATTTAGCGCTCGAAATGAGTAAACTCAAGAAGCAGTTGAACTTTAGACAGTTGGTACATTTTAATTCATTCAAAAAGTTCCCTTTTTCCGTGAAATTGGAATATCTCAATTGCATCCTCCTCACGTCTTCTCTCCTCTCGACACTCCTAATTCTCTAAACCCATCGTTTGAGAAAAGTAGAGTTCCCTCCACCAAGACCTTTTCTACCAAGGTGTTAATTGAATTGTTTGAAAAGGCTCTGCTGAGATTCGAACTCAGGATCTCCTGTTTACTAGACAGGCGCTTTAACCAACTAAGCCACAGCGCCCATATATGTCTTATCTGTTGCAGGTAATAACACTGCCACACGCATTAAAATCAAACTAGTCTCATTCATTTAATCCATATCTCTGTCTTGCAAAAATCACGTCACAAAAAAATATGTTATTTAGTAACATTGGAATCGATATGGACACCTTCAATTGTCTAGCAACAGGGTTTCTTAAGCTATGTTTTGTGACCTTCTCCTCCAACGTGTTCAATGAATTGCTTGAAAAGGCTCTGCTGAGATTCGAACTCAGGATCTCCTGTTTACAAGACAGGCGCTTTAACCAACTAAGCCACAGAGCCCATAGATATCATGTCTGTTGCAGGTAAGAACACCGACACACGTATTTAAATCAAACCAGAATAATCAATTTAACCCATATCGCTGTCTTGCAAAATCACGTCACAAAACAGATGTAATTTAATAATATTGGAATCGATATGAACACCTTCAATTGTCTAGCAACAGGGTTTCTTAAGCTATGTTTTGGGACCCAAAGTCGGCCTGAGTCTGTGTGAGGTGGGCCGCGAGATATCAGTAAACATTTGTAGTCACATACTATTTTTTCTTTTAATTTCGGTCATTCGAGGACAGTACATTTTTCATTTGGGTCTCGAGCTGAATAAACTCAAGATCCTCTGACATGGATTCTTAAACTATGGTTTGGTACCAGAAGTGGGCATTAGCATGTGATAGGTGGATCGCAAGATATGAGTAAACATTCAGAATCATACACTATTTCTTCATAATTTTGGTCGTTTCGGGGAAACTACATTTCTCATTTGGGTCTCGAGCTTCAAAATGGTAAAAACCTAAGAAACAGCAGATGAATCAGTTAATGTAAGTAATTAACCTACCATGAGATGGGGGACTTTGTCAAATGGAAGATTTGCTGAGTTTCTTAGCTCACAAAGTAAGTTTAAACTCATTCAAAATACAACCCTTTTGAAATGATAGTGCTGTGCCATGACCCGGATTGAGGACCGGGGTTGCTGGGGCCACAACGCAGAGTACTAACCACTATACGATCATGGCAAGCTACCAGAGATTGATTGTAGAGCCTACTCATGCTCTGACAGAGACGTGTACAAGCTGGCTGAACTCTTTTCATTTAGCGCTCGAAATGAGTAAACTCAAGAAGCAGTTGAACTTTAGACAGTTGGTACATTTTAATTCATTCAAAAAGTTCCCTTTTTCCGTGAAATTGGAATATCTCAATTGCATCCTCCTCACGTCTTCTCTCCTCTCGACACTCCTAATTCTCTAAACCCATCGTTTGAGAAAAGTAGAGTTCCCTCCACCAAGACCTTTTCTACCAAGGTGTTAATTGAATTGTTTGAAAAGGCTCTGCTGAGATTCGAACTCAGGATCTCCTGTTTACAAGACAGGCGCTTTAACCAACTAAGCCACAGAGCCCATAGATATCATGTCTGTTGCAGGTAAGAACACCGACACACGTATTTAAATCAAACCAGAATAATCAATTTAACCCATATCGCTGTCTTGCAAAATCACGTCACAAAACAGATGTAATTTAATAATATTGGAATCGATATGAACACCTTCAATTGTCTAGCAACAGGGTTTCTTAAGCTATGTTTTGGGACCCAAAGTCGGCCTGAGTCTGTGTGAGGTGGGCCGCGAGATATCAGTAAACATTTGTAGTCACATACTATTTTTTCTTTTAATTTCGGTCATTCGAGGACAGTACATTTTTCATTTGGGTCTCGAGCTGAATAAACTCAAGATCCTCTGACATGGATTCTTAAACTATGGTTTGGTACCAGAAGTGGGCATTAGCATGTGATAGGTGGATCGCAAGATATGAGTAAACATTCAGAATCATACACTGTTTCTTCATAATTTTGGTCGTTTCGGGGAAACTACATTTCTCATTTGGGTCTCGAGCTTCAAAATGGTAAAAACCTAAGAAACAGCAGATGAATCAGTTAATGTAAGTAATTAACCTACCATGAGATGGGGGACTTTGTCAAATGGAAGAGTTGCTGAGTTTCTTAGCTCACAAAGTAAGTTTAAACTCATTCAAAATACAACCCTTTTGAAATGATAGTGCTGTGCCATGACCCGGATTGAGGACCGGGGTTGCTGGGGCCACAACGCAGAGTACTAACCACTATACGATCATGGCAAGCTACCAGAGATTGATTGTAGAGCCTACTCATGCTCTGACAGAGACGTGTACAAGCTGGCTGAACTCTTTTCATTTAGCGCTCGAAATGAGTAAACTCAAGAAGCAGTTGAACTTTAGACAGTTGGTACATTTTAATTCATTCAAAAAGTTCCCTTTTTCCGTGAAATTGGAATATCTCAATTGCATCCTCCTCACGTCTTCTCTCCTCTCGACACTCCTAATTCTCTAAACCCATCGTTTGAGAAAAGTAGAGTTCCCTCCACCAAGACCTTTTCTACCAAGGTGTTAATTGAATTGTTTGAAAAGGCTCTGCTGAGATTTGAATTCAGGATCTCCTGTTTACTAGACAGGCGCTTTAACCAACTAAGCCACAGCGCCCATATATGTCTTATCTGTTGCAGGTAATAACACTGCCACACGCATTAAAATCAAACTAGTCTCATTCATTTAATCCATATCTCTGTCTTGCAAAAATCACGTCACAAAAAAATATGTTATTTAGTAACATTGGAATCGATATGGACACCTTCAATTGTCTAGGAACAGGGTTTCTTAAGCTATGTTTTGTGACCTTCTCCTCCAACGTGTTCAATGAATTGCTTGAAAAGGCTCTGCTGAGATTCGAACTCAGGATCTCCTGTTTACAAGACAGGCGCTTTAACCAACTAAGCCACAGAGCCCATAGATATCATGTCTGTTGCAGGTAAGAACACCGACACACGTATTTAAATCAAACCAGAATAATCAATTTAACCCATATCGCTGTCTTGCAAAATCACGTCACAAAACAGATGTCTTTTAATAATATTGGAATCGATATGAACACCTTCAATTGTCTAGCAACAGGGTTTCTTAAGCTATGTTTTGGGACCCAAAGTCGGCCTGAGTCTGTGTGAGGTGGGCCGCGAGATATCAGTAAACATTTGTAGTCACATACTATTTTTTCTTTTAATTTCGGTCATTCGAGGAC